>NC_081345.1:14560350-14574619 GCF_029784015.1 Lycium ferocissimum
TATATATTTTAATTAAATAATCACTAAAGAACTCATTATTCATGTAATTTAATTAATTGTTCTTAATCAATTTCATTGTCGAGAAAAGAAGGTGAAAGGAAAAATAAACATAAAAGAGAACTGCACGATAACTAATTAAGGAAGCAGCAAAAGCTTCTTTACGTCTAAGTTGTATTTTGTCGCACTAAGGTGTGAATGTGAGTTTGGACCAAATGGTTTAAGTTTTGGTTAACTTCCAAGAGGTCGTGGGTTCTATCCTGAAATGTAGTTATTTTGTAGATGAGGAGCAAAAATTATATAAAACTAAATGCTGTGGAGAATTGAACTCGCGCACCCAATTGACTATTCAAGAGCCTAACCGATTGAGCTACGTGGTCCTTTGTGTCTAGAAGTGTCACTTTATGCATTATATCCGCTATGTTCACTGTTGCCTTTAATTATATAAACGTTTTTTTTCTAAAAAAAAATTGACGAAGCAGTGTCACGTGACACCTCTCGGGCTAAGGTAGATCCGCCCCTGACATTGAGTAATGTTTCGTAATCAAAGGTAGTTGGAAACTTAACATGGTATTGTGTTTTAATACTATAACGGACAGTATTATTATCATGAAGAATCTCTCCATCCCAAAATAAAGAAACCTTAACAGTTGAAGGAGGATAGGTCATTTTTTTTATGAACTTTGGAGTTGGGTTTTTCGGTGCAAGAACTTGAAAAAAGATGACTTAAACTTATGAAATGGATGAGTCTTTACGTCTGTAACACCCCGTACTTTTAACCTAAACTTTGATCATGATTCCAGACTTAGAAAACCCGATAAAGAATGTGGGAATTGGAAATTCCTCTTCAGTTGTAAGATGGTGGTTTACGCCCATGAACAAGGATCGTATTTCAAGATACGGCCCGTATTTCAATTCAGAACCGGTACCAAAGATTTACGACATCACTGAATTTGACACTTAGAGGTTACATCGTTAAAAACGGACCGTATTTCAAAATATGGCCTGTATTTCAAAACATATTTGGAATTTGGGAAAACTTCCTTGATAAAAGTTGTAGAGCTTTGAAATACCTTTCCAACGTATATTATAGGGGTCAAACGGACATCTTTGCAAAGAGTTATGGCCATTTTATCGAAGAGACGCGGTGCAGTCCATTCGGAATACGACCGTATTTCAAAATACGGCCGATCGTGCCGGGACGTAAACTCGCAATTTCCCTGCACAAAGATATATTCGTCCATATCGCTCAAATCATTATTTTTCATTCCTTCAAGCCCTAGAACGACCTCCTACCCTCTCCCATCATCAAGAACACCAAGGTAAGCCTACTCTAATTATTCCAACTCAATTCTAACATATACTCTAATGATCTAAATAAGAAATCATCATTCCTAAAACTAGGGTTTTCAAGAAAACCCATCTCAAGGTTCAAGAATTCAAGATTTTAGAAATCCTCTTCAAAGCTCAAGTCTTTAATTCAAGTTTTGGAGCGACTAAGGTATGTAGAACTTCCATCCACATGTGGGAATCTCTACGTTCTTCCTCATGCTCCGTTTCTTGATATCCATGAAGTTCAAACCCTAGGGCATTAAACCCAACTTATTGGTAGCCCATAGTTATGTATTTATGTATATGAATTTTGTATCTATATTCGTTATTGTATTCCTAATCTTCCATTACGGTTATTAGGAACCATAGCTTAATCCATGAATCATGAATTCTTCCTCGTGTGTTCTCATTATGTTTATATAAAATTTTATGATTTTATGTAGTAAGTTACAAGCATGTTTTCAAGTCAAATTATATATATAATTATGAACTATTGTTATTACTCATGAATCAAGAACATGTTTGCAATACTATGACAAGTTATCTTATGAAACCATATTACAAGATGTTTCATGAAACCATGTTACAAGTTATTTCGTGAAATCATAATTACAAGTTATTTCATGAAAATCATGGGCTTCTTAGCCAACTATATCATGTTCATGTTTTTGGGATTGCTTAATTAACCGAGAAGGCTCAGATAGCCTGAAACTACGTCGCCACCGTAGGATAAGGGTTGTCAACAAGGAGGCAACACCTTCATTATGCAGTTTGGATCCTTACATGCTTATTATTACTTAAATCTCATATCCCCTGAGTGTTCTCCAGGTAGGACGCAAGTACCAGATCATGTTGTCGGTTACACTATAGCATTCCCCACGTTACAAGAAGTTTTATATACATGTATTTTCATTGATTTACTGTTTTTAGACTTTACTCACGTTTCATGCTCATGTTTCAGTTCATGTCCTATACCTATGTTGTGCCATGTTCTTCATTTCAGCAAGTTTTACATACTAGTACTATTCACCATGTACTAACGTCCCTTTTGCTCGGGGCCTGCACTTCGCGGTGCAGATACCGATTTTCAGGAGCATACGCCTGCGCAATGCAGGATCACCCTCGGCTATCGCCCTTATTGGTGAGCCCCACTCCTCTCGGGGTTCAACATGGAGTTTGCATTAGTATTCAATTATGGTAGTCCAGGGCCATGTCCTGGTAGTTAGTATTTAGACATGTTTTAGAGGTTTCATAGACTAGACAAGTCAGTTATGTCATGTCACACTTTTGGAGTCGTATAGCCATTTTGGCTCATTCATGTTATTTCCACACTCACGTTTAAACAAGTATTTTGATTAAGTATTATGACTTATTGCATTTTATAAAGGCTCATCATGCATTCACGTTGTATTCCGCTCATGTTATGCCTCATGATGATTCAGCAAGCCATGTGGTTCGCTCGGTCACATGCAGTAAGGCACCGAGTGTCGTGTTACGCCCAGGCCATAGTTCAGGGCGTGACAACGTCATCCAAAATTCATATTAAATAGAAAAAATGTGAGCTAAAAGTGAACATTTAAAAAAGCGATGTCATTCTAAAAACTCATATTTTGCGTATTTAAATGTTGCGCAATATAAGTGTGTCATATAAAGCGGTCAAAAGCAAGCATAGCGTTGTCAAATCGAGGATGTCATTCCGTAAACTCATATTTTGCGCAATATAAGTGTGTCATATAAAGCGGTCAAAAGCAAGCATAGTGTTGTCAAATCAAGGATGTCATTCCGAAAACCTATATTTTGCTCATCAAAATGTTGCGCAATATAAGTGTATCATATAAAGCGGTTAAAATCAAGCATAGTGTTATCAAATCAAGGAGTAATATATAACATGAATGACGAACAATTAGTATTCACATTAAAACGAGTTATTATGTCAATTTGGAACCAATTTTTAATATTGGTTATATTACATGTTTTACCCCAGCAAATATATTCAAAGAAATGGGTAGGACATGGGAACTAGATGAGGATAGTTTTAAATACTCAAATAACCCAAACCACAGATACAATCAATAATACAATAATACAATGAGAGCTGAGTGGAATTGGCGTGTTAGGGAGGTTGAAATGCTAGAACAAAACTTGAGGGCACTCGGACTCAAACGTCCAAAAAGTTGTTCTATGTCAATGCCTCATGGTACACCACAAGAGTTCAATTTTGCTCTTAACTGTTTTCGCGAAGGGAACAATCCGATGAAAATACATTGCCTCAGCATAGACTTTGGTCAACATGGATCGTCAAATTCAGATCCAAGTGGGATTCGGTCTGTGAGATGTCCGATGAAGATGATTTCCCGTGATCCTGTTAATATTTTTTTTTATAATAAAGTAGATAGGTAGGGTCATAACGACGACCCCAAGGGTACTTGGGAGTTTGCAACTATATAAGTAGCCTTTCATTTGTTATTAAACTACAACATATTCAATGTCGAGTAGTAGAAATGTATATTGGTCGGTATTCCTTCCAAATGATTCGAATAGTAGTGATGATGAAAGCTCAAATCATAGCAGCTATTCCGGTGAATCGAGTTATTTTGATAACAATGAATTCAAGATAGACAATTGAAACCCCACCTTCTTATAGAGCATAATGATGATTTTTGCAATGTGAAATATTCAAATCCACGAGAATATTATTACGGGTTACACCGAAAATGGGCATATCGGCATGCCGACTCAGGACGTCTTGTTCGTGACTTGGAAAATCTCAACGCTCAAATCCCAACAAGGTTCTCAATGACCATGCCTCGAACTGATCCACATTCTTGCGAGGTTTCCGTACAAAGGATTAGAAAAGAAAACAACATAATGCCAGCAAGACATTGTAGATTTTACATGGTAAAGTTGGCCGAAGAACAAGCATCATCAACAGGTAGAGAACTAACATACAAAAAGAAGATATGTCTTAAGAAACCCAAAATATTGTTCTAAGGACGATGTTGAGGACTTCTATTTTGATGATGATTAGGGATTATTTTGGTTCATTTGCTTAGTTTTTGGGTCATTTAAGTTCCGGACTCATGATTTAGTTTGTATTTTTAATTTATGATGAAGCCATCAATTTGAAGAAAACTAGTGTGTTTTAATTTTCTTTGATTGTTATAGTCTATTATTAATTTATATAAGCTTTTTAGAGTTAATAATATCTAAAAAGTTCAACAATTCACAATTTTGAAGAAAACACAAATAAATTAGTACATAAAAGGTGCCTATTACATAATACATGAAAACGTACTAGTAAAAACAAAATACATAAAAATAACAAAAAAAATACATAGAAATAATAAACAAAATACATAGAAATAATAAACAACAACAAGATAGCACAAATAATCTTCCAAAATTTTAGTTTTTCTTTCAAAGCATTTTTCTCGTATTGAGTGTCTCTAAGGTTAGCCTTGAATTTTTTTTAATTTTTCTTTGGATTCTTTTAGCAAGACCTTCAAAAGGTCAATTTTTTTCTTGAGCTTCCATAAGCTTAAACTGCAAGTCAAACTTCATGGTATCTCTAGTGATACGTGAGGTCGCGGTATTTCTATCAACAGGAGGCTTTTTAAACTTCGCCGCCACCGTTATCCACAGGAATGCTATCTTCTCATCGAAAAGTTTGCAACCATTTATATCCTATAAACATTACAAGAAAATTAATTTTTGAAAGTAAAATATGTAGATAATGTGAAAAAAATCTAAACCCTAAAAACTTGTAAAAACACTTACTTCGGGCACTTTACATCGCCAAAAACGACAACCGGGATTATCTTGGGTCCTTGATGTTCTTAGCTTACAATAATAACCGCATTCACAAACATCGGGTTTTATAGCAAAGTTTGACGTTTCGGAGCTTTGAGACATGATTTTCGGGGGGCTAAAGTACGTTGAAAGAGTGAAAATGGAGGAGGTGAAGAGTGACTTGAAAATAGTGACGTGTTAGGGTTTATAATAACACCTATTGCGCATGAAATTCTTGCACAAAAGGACTTAACAGCACCGTTAACTGTTAAGTGCTTTTGCGCAGTAATTTCTTGCGCAAAAAGTAGTAAGGTAACTTTTTTTTTTTTCTGGGGTATTTTGGTTCACTTGCTTAGCTTTTGGGTCATTTAAGTTCCAGACTCCTTATATGTATAATACACATACAGGTTATTTTATCCATAAAGTCCATGACATCTTTTGGCTTCAGCATGCACTTATTCCCAAGATTCTGTGAATATAGTCGACTACTAGTCCATGTTATGTTAGGGTCATTCGCACAAATGCCTTATTCGGGGATGATCTTTAATTTTTTTTCCCCTCAAATTGCTGGTTTTTAATTTTTTCCCTTTAACACTTTACGTGGCCGAAAATACTCCTGAGATTCTGGGTTCGAACTCCAGCAGAATATTAAAAAAAAATTACAAGGCAGAATTTCATAACAAATTAGGCCTATTCAGGAAAAAGTTAAGCCTTAATGTCTAACTTTTGTAGAATCCCAGCAGAGTAAAAAAAAAAAAAAATCTACCTTTTTCCTTAAGGCATAACTAAATTCCCGCCTTATAAAATAATTTTATAAGTACCTTTAATTTCTTATATAAATTGTTTTTTTTTTCTTAACTGAGCGGGAGTTTGAACTAGGGGTGGGCGTTCGGTTTTTCGGTTCGGTTTTTCAAACTTCGGTTTGGTTTTTTCGGTTTCGATTTTTTGAAAGTAGACACCGAACACCGGTAATTAGTTCGGTTCGGTTCGGTTCGGTTTCGGTTTTTTAATTCGGTTTTTCTTTTGGCATGGTCCTGAAATGGGATATTTTTTATAGATGTTACTTTTCAACTTCAATAATAACATCTATAGATGTTACTTTTATTATTATTATTTTTTCGGACTGTCGTACTTTGCCTTTCTTTGAGCCGATGGTCTCATCGTAAACATCCTCTCTATCTCCACAAGAGGAGGAAGGTCCGCATACACTCTACCTCCCTAAACCCCACTTTGTGGGATTACATTGGGTATGTTGTTGTAGTGCTTAAATAATATAGTAAAAATTGGCTACCGGTGTAAAATTAGCACTTTCCTTTAGGTGATCATTGATCCAATCTCCCATACATAATTCAAGCCTTGTATTGTAAAATTTCCAATGGACTTTATTTATTGCTAAACAATAAAAGATTATCGCTAATTTTATTTAACGATGAAAATCAATAATGAATTATCGAAAAATCATGTTAGCTAAAGATATTTAGCAACATATTAGCATCAAAATCCATAGTTATCTTTTTTTTTTTTTTTGTTATTATGGGAATATTCTCCTAGAGCTCCGGATCCGTGGCATTCTTTTTCCAACTCATCCATAATAGTATTTGATGCGTTAGCTAATCAAAGCAACTTGCTATAGTTTATTCTTTAGCAAATTAGTGAAGAAAATTTAGCAACCAAGACAAGCCACTGACCAGAAAATGCTTTATAACAGTAGCACTGTAGCAGCAGTAGTTACACTGTTCAGTTAAATCGAAGAACCGGTGAACTGGAACCGAACACTGAACCGAACACCGAATTTGTTATATAAAAAAAAACCGAAACCGAAAAATCGAATTAATTCGGTTCGGTTCGATTTTTCGGTTTTCGGTGTTTATGCCCACCCCTAGTTCGAACCCAGAACCTCAGGGTATTTTCAGCCACTATTTAGGCAAAGGGTAAAAATTAAAGACCAGCAAATTTGAGGGGCAAAAATTAAAACCAACGTCTTTGAAGAGCAATCCACGCCCAAAAAAAAAAAAGTGTTATGTACTCACTTCGTCCCAATTGATGTGAAAGTGTTTGACTGAGCACCGAGTTTAAAAATAAAAGTAGACTTTTGAAACTTATGATCTAAAATAAGTCATAGATATTTGTGTAGTTATAAATATTTCATTTAGGGAAAAATGAAAAGTTTAAAGTCAAATTGTTACAAAATATAGCAACGCGTCATTCTTTTAAGATTTACTGAGAAGGAAAAAGTGTCACGTAAATTGAGACATATGAAGTACTAATAATAGGAGTATAAGGTTCCAAAGAATAGTAAATATTAATTTCTTTTTCCTTTTTCCAGGTCTGTAAGTACTCATGTAGCGCATCTTCTCTTCTGATGTTTCTCATGGAATGGAGCAAGAAAGTGAAATTTGATGTGCAAGTTTTAAAATCTAAATCACCAAGAAGTCCAAGAACTAATTAAGATATTTTAATATTTATTTTGCCTTTACTGGCAGAAGGAAATTGGAGTGAACTACTTGTGAGTCAAACTCCACATCTCTACTAATAATAGCAACCTTTCAATTGGTGGTACTGAAAAACTTGTAGCCTCAAGAATTCTAATCATAAAAATTCGTAGTTGAGAGATTTCTTACCAGTCCATGCTTCTTAATTCTTATGGTGTCTTGTCAATCGTCATAGACACTAACGAGTACGATGTACATTTAACGGCTTCAGCAGATGATACGTTATTGAAGAACACACTTGTGACAGCATTAAGTTTCATATTTCTATCAACAGCTTGGGATTAAGGTGCAGTTGAATCCCATCATGAACATAAAATTAATTTGGGACGTGAAATTCAAAATATTCTGTGCATAATTGTGGAATCATCGTACTGAATAAACCATTCGCCCAGAGAGCTCTCTACCTACAGCCCTCATGTACCTGCGTAATTGTGTCTCCATTAACTGCTGTCTTTCACTGAAAAGAAAATCTTGGCGCAAATCGTGTCAAGGAAAGAAAATAGTTCAGTTGCATTAAGCACACAAGTTCAAATTAGACATGCAAAACATCATACGTCAGAGTTTAAAATTGCTTAGTTTATTAGCATCAAAAGTAGGTAACGTCCTCAAGAACAGAGATATTTCAACTGCACCAGCATAATCAAGTCTATCTGATCCATCGAGCATGGTGTTTTCCAATGGGATAATTTATAATAGAGAAGATAATTAAGACGTAGTCTTCTTTCCTAAGTAATGCTTTCCATCTCTGTTTCTCTTGTCTGCTGTTCGTTGTTTCCGTCCAAAAGTAAAGAATTTTAGTCAAGGGGTCTTCCATAGTATAAGTTTTCTTTTTGTTGTTTATAATATAGGGTAATGACTTAAACAGATAAGTAATCCACATATTTTAAAGTTTTAGCTTTTTTTTTTTTTTTTTTCCTGGTGGTGTGAGGGGGCGTTAGAGTTTTGGCAATTGTTAGAGGCGATATCATTACAACCTCAAAAATGTAATGTGGAAGGTCAATGATTATCTTTGTATCTCAGATGAGCTTCCCCCTATCCAACCAGAATGCTACCAGCATCTCCATCTTCAATCTCAGACAGTTCGACATCACTGCTTTCAAGGTCCAATTTATCATCTGAATCTTCAGAATCAAATTCAACCTTTTCCTTATCCATATCAACAATAACATCATCTGATCCTTGCAAGTGTTCATCATTTTGTTCCTTGTACTTTTCAAGGAAACGATTAGGTGGTTCTCCGTTTTGTGTAGAAAAATCGGATAGAACCACATATGATTCTCTGTGGAGCAGTGCCCTGGCAGCATCGAATGGAACCCACCTAATTAAAAGAGATTGTCAGTTGGAAAGAAATAATTCTTAAGCCTACTAGCAACTCCGTCCAAAAAGGGTCATTGCAACACCAGGCCATGGTAGGGTTATTATTACTAGGCAGCATAGCAAGTAGACTGATAATATTTCAACACACCATAAATCAAGACCTGATGTCTTGAGCAGTTATTATAGAAATATAAATCCAAGCTCAGTGCAGCTAGATATCCAGGTACACCCAAAGAACTGCCCACTACACCATACATATACAGTACTTTGATCTCTCAGACACTAGCCCCCAAGGCCATGAGACCACAAGCAACCAAGCAAAGGATTGTGCTTGAACGGTGTCAAAATGGTAATCAGAAATTGACCTGGAAGCAATATCCATCAAATCTCTGACCTGGTTGGACAAAGGGACTCAAAAGTAACATGTATCAAATAGAAAATGTCTTTGCACCCCTATAACCAAAATACATGACTACCAAAGGACTCATCCAGGCATTCATTAGCCTACATCAGATACATTCTTAGGGCAGCATAGTACTCATAACCTTGGAGCACATGTAATACTAATACATAAAAATTGTTTAAATCATTATCCGCGTGAAATTAAATATAACTTAGTGAAGTTCTAATTTATCCATGTGGTCAAATAGATTCAGCATACTTCAAAATATTTCTTACTATCTTATCGATTCAATATCTCCTACTATTGGTGCTTAAGATACTGATCCAAATAAGATAAAAGAAGAAGATATCAGTGAAAAATTCAACAAGTTGTTCACTAATAGAGACTTGGTCATTAAATTTTAATGCTGCTAAATTTTGCTAGTTTTGAATTACCAAGATAAAAAGATTGGATCAATTAGTCAGGTTAAAAGAACTAGCACCAAAATGGTTAAGCTATCTCAGCAAATGAGTTGGATTGCAATCTCAAATGCCAAATCCCATATTCGTGTTGCTTCTTACAAAAATACTTGTGAAGTAAGTAAATGAGGAAATACGTGCATTTTTACCCCACATAAAACATGGATCGTAAAACAATTTTTTTTTAAATGTTTCTATAATATTTATAGGCGTTATGCTCTTTAACGTTTAAAGCAGAAGATGAACTTACTGATACCGCAAAGGGCAGACCAACTCAGAAGGCCGATATGCTGCTTTATACCCCATTTTGCCGCAGGAGTGGACGTAATAACCCAAATAATACTACTGGAGACTGGGACAATATACTTGATTCTCTCTAACCCACCTTATTTCTTGTAGGGCTGCGTATTTACCTAACCATAAGAAGGCAAGATCAGGATCCCAAAATAAATACTTAATGGACAAACAATTGGGGAGGATATCAATTACACCAACTGCAACTAGCCGCCCATCTATCAGATGCTGCTAATGGAAAGAGCCAAAGCCACAAGGAGGAACTGTGACATTCCCGGTCGAAGGAACAAATATTAAGGGTGTATCAACCAAAAATCTCCTATAGGAACTTTCAGTTACTGTATCCGGTGGATCATTGTGCACCCTAAGTTGGTATCTTCTATACAAGGAATATTCTTCAGGGTCAAATGCAGACCTTTTAAGATTAATTTCAAGCCTCAACCTTTTGAACTCAGGGTTTTCATGGATTCTTGTCAAGCAGCTCTCATTACCTGAGCTTCCTGATGAGGATTGCTTTGACTCATGAACAATGTTCGCTATACCGTCTTCATCAACTTGTCTTTCAGAAGAATAGAAGTTCATGTGTCCGTCACAAGCTTTAACTAACAAACCAAATGATTCAGCAAAACGGTTTAGATTGCTAACTAGTCTTTCAACAATAACTTTTGGGGTATCAACAATCCGCTTGCTTCCCTCAGCCGCAGATTCTGATGATTTTTCAACATGAACTTCCTTTGTACGTCGCCTTAAAGTAGCTGCAATATGAAATGAGAAGCTGCTGGTAAATAATAGATCCGCTGATCCTTTAGCTAATAACTTCCTTTTAGCAGGTGCAACTTTTTTAACGGAGGCTTTCTGAAATTGAACGTCAGAGGAAAGCTCCCCATTCTTAATGCATGTTTTTACTGCATTTTGTATCTGATAAGTTATGCTATTTCATGTTTTGATGATTTGACAAACTTATTTGAGGAACCAGATATGTTTTTAGAGGAACCAAATGGGATCAAGTTCTAGACGGAATAAGTCAACTCTTTATGAAGTTGCCGACATCTTGATCAAGATCAATAGCAGTAAAGAAGACAAATTCTGCTGTTCGCTAGTGGCTAAAGCAACATGAAATGTCACTTTCACATCAACCCACTTGCTCCACCTATATAAACATGTTACAAGTTAAAACCTAACACTTGCAAATCAAAAAAATTACTCTCATCTCAAGTGCTAGCCGCCGCAGCTCCAAGTGCTCTCAAGAACAAAGCTGCGACAAACAGAAGGATCAGTTCCCAATCACTAAAGATTTCCTAATGTTATATCCCGTATTTTATACGCTGAGTTTCGCCGTGAGATAGCCAACGTGAAGTTAGTAAGTGAGGTTGTTATTAAAGTCACAAAAGATTCTACGTGATTATTTCACATATGCGGGAGTTTAATTTGTGTACAGCAAGTATCGAAAGATTGGAGGCGAAATAAACCAAAAAAATTTGAGTGTTGCAGTAGAGCAACTCGATGGTCAAGTCGACGGACCATCGACTTGTCAACAGGTCGTCAACCTGCCCGTCGAAAAACTCTGAGAGATTCAGGGGCTTCTACAGGTCGACGGTGCCGAGTCGACGAACCGTCGACTGGTTGAATCGCAGGCGGTGGAAATTTTCTCTCTCCTATATATTGAAAGACCCACGACTTGAATCATTTATTTCACCAAAAATCAGATCCCTCTAGACTCTTCAAGTTCTCTCTACACTCTCTACTCGTCCATACACTTTCGAAGCAAAATTCAAGTGGAAATCAAGCTTTGGAACCCTAAATTAGTAATGGGTGATGATGGTCTTTGCTTCTAGTTAAATTTTATGGTGGTTTTGGTTTGGAACAAAGTTGGGTGAGCTAGGGTTCTTCAAGATTGAGGTATGCTCTCTCTTTATTTCTTATATTGAGTTGATTTGGAGATTAATAAGTCATAAAAAGTGAAGAAAATGGTGGTAGGAAAAGTTATGGGACATTGTGTTGAAATTGTTGATTATGAATGGAATTTGGAAGGAAGTTTTGGATTGTTTTAGGTGTAAATTGTATATAATCTCCTATATATGAAATTGTTGATGTTGTCGTTGTTGTTGGGAGACGATTTGGAATTTAGTGGATGTCGATAAAATAGGGGAAGTGCTGCCCAAATTCCGCTAGCCCATTAGTTACTCTAGTTTGAACTTATAAGTGTTTCCAAGACTTAATCTTAGTATAAATCCTCTTGAATGTAGACTTGCGAGCTCGGGAGGAGAACGTTAAGTAGTTAAGGAGGCGTAAAGGTATGTTAAGGCTAACCCTTTCTTTCTTAAGGAATGACTCTTTTATTGTAAATCTTCACACGATATCCATAATATCATTATTCCTAAAAATGCTAGAAACTCATGATTCTCAAGGTTCTTATGATGTTGTTGATTAATGCCCTTCATGAAGATGATGATGATTTCCTTTCCAAATATACCAAAACTTATAGTTCTTCATGTTCGCATGATATTATTGAGCTTGTTGTATGATTACTGATTTTTACTCATTGTTGTTGATCTCATCTTATGATATTTGTTCCTTCAATGTGAGATATAGAGATGATGATGATTTCATAATGACACATCGGAGGTTACCGACCTTACGTCACTCCGATAGATTTATAGCTTTTATTGGGCTCTCATGCATGCTTTATATATGTATGTATTTTCTCACACCGAGCCGCTCTATAGTCGGTCGGGTACGACACGTAGATGTGCACAACACTGTGGTGGGTAGGTTATAATGTTACCCCGGACGCGAGATGCCCAGACGCGGGATGATATGATATATGGATCGGGCTTCGCATTCTGCAGCACTAACGTCATTATATTATATATGTATGAAAAATGTTTTTTTTTAAAAGCTAAGCATGCATCGTATCCGCCTTAAGAGGCAATCAGATGTACAGGTTATTCTCCTATCTCATGCTTCTTTCATACTTTTATTATGTTATTATTCATGCCTTACATACTCAGTACATTACTCGTACTGACGTCCTTTTATTTATGGATGCTGCGTTCAAGCTCGCAGGTAGACAGGGAGACGGGTCGGACCCTTAGGCTGCTTCATCAGCGTTTGCATAGGAGCGCTCCATTTGTCCTGGAGCTACAGTTTAGCCGGTATTATTCTTTTGTGTACATATGGGCGTGGCAGGGTCCTGTCCCGTCCTTATGATGTTTTGTACTCCTTGTAGAGGCTCGTAGACAGACGTATATAGTTAGATGTTCTGTAACCTTATCGATTCATATTTTTGTATATCATTTTTGGCAGCCTTGTCGGCTTGTACATATGGCGTAGTTGGAGATGTTTATATAGATGTGTTTTATCTTTGAACTCATGCTCTTATAGGTTATAATAATTATGAGTTAGCCATGTGGTCCACCTAGATATGAATATGAGAAGTATATTAAGAGGTGCTCGGTAGGTTAGCTCTGGATGCCCGTCATGGCCCTCTGGTTGAGTCGTGACACCTAAATTCTTAGGTTTGTTGAGTCTTTGTCTTTTGTCCTTTATCTTGTATTCCTACATCGTTTTCAAGAAGTGTCATATTATGACAGATTTTCAACCTTTTTGAGTTGTTTACTTGGCTAGAGTTAGTCAAGGTGTGTTCTTTGCAATAGAGTTATTGTAAAGGTCTTGCAATAGAGTTATTGTAAGGGGGATGTTATACCCCATTTTAACCGGGTCAAAATTAGAGTATAACATATTGGTGATTCCTATTTTATTATTTTTAGGAGTCGCCACCTAATTGATTTTAAGGTGAATTAGGGCACCTAATTATTAACTTAAGGTAAAACTAACCTCCGTTAATAGTCTGCTTAACCAGTGTGATTCTAGGTAAGGGTTCTATATTATCCTAAAGGGAAGGGATTAGGCATCCTTTAGGATCCGTTAACTTACGGTTATCCGGCCAAACTTAGGTTAACCAATTAAAGCTAAATAAGGTGCTTCAAATTTTAAGAAAAGGGCTAAGAAATGTTGCTAAGGTTTTAAAGAAAAATATAATAACGTGGTTTAAAAATAAAATTTTAAAATATGCTAAGGCTTTAAATAAAAATGTTATTTTAAAACAAGACTTGTAGGATAATTTGCACAAAAAGAGACTTCGAATGTTATTTAAAGTAAACTATAAATATTGCTAAACTTTAAAT
>NC_081345.1:14574719-14678621 GCF_029784015.1 Lycium ferocissimum
ATTCTTCTCCAGGAAAGAGATGAACTTGGAACGAAAAACGAACTTGATAACAACAGAGGCAGCGCCGGTGACAAATTTCTGTCATTCTTAGTTTTGGTGATTCAAATAGGAGTTTCCTGCTCCATAGAATCTCCCAAAGAAAGAAAACAGATAAGTGATGTTGTTGGAGAACTCAATTCATTGAGGAAGTTGTTCTTGGAACGATAAGGTTATAAGCTTCCATCTGCATTGACAGGTATAGAGTTAGTCTTTCTCATGCTTAGTGACACGAGGTAATGAAACAAATTCATGAGTCTTAGCCTCTTAGGTTTGATTCTGCTCTTTTAATTTGTAATTATAAATCTGGAGATTCCTAATGAAAATAAAACTAAAGATAGCTCTTTGCACATTTCTTAGTTTAGATGCCTTACTGATTATCTTGAGATATCTATAGTTGCTAGACTAATAGATCACTGAATAGCCATGAAATTCGGAATAACACAATTGATCTCAAGCTGCCACCTGCCAGTCCCAACATCATATTTGATGTTCTTGAGAGCTAGCTACCCCACGTAATATCAGTTCACCACCTAACGGAACTTTCTTATATGGATAAGACCTTTGAACTATGATATTTACTCTGGCATCAAATACCACCTTCAGTTGTTCTAATTCTTAAAGATTGCAGATTTCAAAATGCATGGTTATGTGCAAAGAGGTAAAATATATTCCCCATGTAATACTGAACATGATTTAACTAATTTTCCTTTCACTTTTTTCTTTTGGTGACAGATAACACCACCATTTTTATGCATTAGTATTTCATGTGCTCCAAGGTTGTGGGTACTATGTTGCCTGAGATTGTATCTGATGTAGGCTAGTGAATGCCTGGATGAGTCCTTAGGTAGTCATGTATTTTGGTTCTAGGGGTGCACGGACATTTCTATTTGATGGCTATTGCTTCCAGGTTAATTTCTGATTAACCATTTTGACACCGTTGAAGCTCAATTCGTTGCTTGGTTGCTTGTGGTCTCATGGCCTTGGGGCCTAGTGTCTGAGAGATCAAAGTACTTTATATGTATGGTGTAGTGGGCAGTTCTTTGGGTAGTATGTGTACTTGAATATCTAGCTGCATTGAGCCTGGATTTATATTTCCATAATAACTGCTCAAGACGGCAGACCTTGATTTATGGTGTGTTGAAATATTATCAGTGTATTTTGCTGCCTAGTAATAATAACCTTACCATGGCCTGGTTTTGCAATGACCCTTGTTGGACGGAGTTTCTATTAGGTGTAAGAATTATTTCTGTTCCAACTGACAATCTCTTTTAATCAGATGGGATCCATACGATGCTGCCAGGGCACTGCTCAACGGAGAATCATATGTGGTGCTATCTGATTTTTCCACACAAAATGGAGAACCACCAAGTAGTTTCCTTGAAAAGTATGAGGAACAAAAAGAAGAACACTTGCAAGGATCAAATGATGTTATTGTTGATATGGATGAGGAAATGTTGAATTTGATTCTGAAGATTCAGATGATAAATTGGACCTTGAAAGCAGTGACATCGAACTATCTGGTATTGAAGATGGAGATGCTGGTAACATTCTGATTGTATTGGGAGAAGATCGTCTGAGATACAAAATAAGATGTTCATTGACCTGTCACAATACATATTTGCACTTGTAATTGATATGGCGTGTTGATTACTTAGCTGTTTTAAGTCAGTACTCTTTATAAACAAAAAAAGTTTGTCTGTTAAGTCCTTGTTTGTTATGGAAGACCCCTTGACTAAAATTCTTTACTTTGGGACGGAAACAACGAACAACAGACAAGAGAAACAGAAATGGAAAGCATTACTTAAGAAAGAAGTGTTAATGAACTTCTATGATTATCCCATTGGAAAACACCACGCCTTGATGGATTGGATAGACTTAATTAGCTGGTGCATTTGATAAATCTCTGTTCTTGAGGATGTTAACAACTCGTGATGCTAATAAATAAGCAGTTATTAACTCTGACGTATGATGTTTTGCAAGTCTAATTTGAACTTGTGTGCTTAATGCAACTGAATTTTTTTCTTTCCTGTTGAAAGGATTTGCGCGAAGCTTCTGTTTCCAGTGAGATGATTCCACAATTATGTACAGAATATTTTGAATTTCAGTCCCAAATTAATTTTGTGTACTTGATGGGAATCAACCTGCACCTTAATCCCAAGCTGTTGATAGAAATAAGAACCAAGCAATGTTTTCCACAAGTTTATTCTTCAATAACATATCCGTTGGTCGCTGAATAATTGTAACTAGAAAGAGATTTGATTGCTTTCTCAGTTGTATGTTACTCTGTAGAATTGAAATTGTATAAATAGTAAACCAGATTGGGTGGAACTAATCCATAACATACTCTGCTTTTGTACGAGTGAAGCACCTTCCTAGGCTAGCATATTCAGATTGCGATCAATTTATAATAATATTTACTTGTATGGAAAGCTTCTTACAATCTGAAATGTTGTGTTCCTGTGCATTGGCTTTAACGATGTGTTGAGCTTAACAACGCATGGTTTGTCAAATTCCGCCTCCTACTTTAATTTTAATGTTATTTTTCATCTTTTGATGAGCAACCTTGGACGATTTAGCCTTTGCTCCAACAGAAAAGTGTTTGTTTACTCTCTTCAAGTGCTGGTGAATGAAACGCAGTTTCCTGTAGAAGCAGTTCAACATTTCCAATATTCATACCCAGATTACTTGCTTTACCACACAGTCCTAAAAATAAGTGAATATCAAAAAATACAGAGAGATTTTGAAAAGGAAAGGAGTAAGGAAGTGAAGCATTGAAAAGCAAAAGTCATCGCTAGTAGTAACATTTTGTCATTGCAAACAAATACAGGCAGATGGTCATGTTAATTTGCAACAATACATGGGTTGCTTCCATATTATTATACATGATAGAGGTCAAGTTCAAGAATCCAATGGTCCATAAACAATTAACCGAGTGGTGGGTTAAGAATGTACATTTGGGGATAGAATTTTTGATCTAGATGGTGATCAAACATCATCAGCATCACTTCCTGCAACATGAGTTTCATGACTGGCCCAGTAATTACTTCCATCAGGACCAGAAATCTGAAACCTGTTGAGTTATAAAAGAAAGTACCTCAGAGAGGACTTATGATATGTTTCTAACTCAATTCTAAACAACACTGCAGTATACAACTGACCGCTCAAGCACTGATTTTCCTTCTTTGTATTTTTGGCTCTTTTCATGGGCAGTCTCCTGCAAAAGAATTATTATTAGCAACTAACTAACTAAAGCTGTCTGGTAACTGCCAAACGACAATGTCTACCATTTTAGCACTCTGTACTCACATATTTCCATCCAACAATTGATCCACAACAGACGCAGAAAATGTCAGCCACAGTGTGCATACCAGTCATCATCATTCTATTTTCTATCTCGCCAGAAGTGACATTCACTCTGTCAAAGAAGAAGAAAAGGGCGTATAGAATATACTGAACTACAAAGTGCATTTTTATTATGTGTTTCTGCTAAATGATGAAATGAAACGAGGAGATTTGAGGAGATCAGAACTCTTGAGCAGGAAAGCAATCAACTTCAGCATAATACAGTCAAGTAAGATTTTTCAAAATATTAATGTAATATTTGTACTCCAGCAAAATATTCTTAAACGTACATGATACATCAGTCTGGTATAATCCCGTAAGGTTCTATAGTGATTCAGACAGAATAAAGTACAGACCAGCTAATTTTATACTTTGACACGAATGCATGAAGATATACATATACCGTACCATGATCTTTAACAAACTAAACCTAAAAGGTATAGCCTACCTTGTTCATAAGTTTTCATGTGCCCTCAAGTATTATAGGCTGGTTGTGACATTCCACAGTGATCACTGACTCGGAGCTAATAACAAAATCAAAGATCCTGAGAGCAATGTGACCCAAGTAGAGTAGAGGGCCCAAATAAAAGCCAAATAGTTTGCACATACTCCAGTTGCACTCAACTTTTGAATGTGAGTCTTTTTCATTTCAATTCATGGAACATTTGGCAAACTACTACAAACATGAATCCTCCCAATCCAATACTTCATCTTTTTTCACATTCTAGTTGAACGGTGTCCTCCACACCAGTAAAAGAAGCGGAATAAAGTCAAATAAGGAGGATTTACACAGTAGCTCATTGCATCCTAACTTTGTAGCAGAGGTATGGATAAGCTTGACCTTAGCAATAACATTGTTCATCAAACCAAGCAACAAATAACTCATGCCCCATCAATGCCAAGAAAAGCTTAACAACAATAACAGGAAATAGAATGGCAATGGTTTTCATATTCTACTGAGAATAAAACCAATAGAAGTTGTACAAGTTTGTGGGACTTGTGATTTTAATGCAGCAAGTTTAAAGATTGGACACGTTAAAATGTCACAAAAGATTTCTGATGATTGGATGTGCAGAATCAAAGAGACTTACACCTTACTGAAGAGATAAGCCTTCCCATGTCGGCAGTGGAAAGACTGAAGGAAAGATCAGAAGGAAAACATCGAGTCAGATGACATAAACTTCATGACTCAGAATGACAACATACATTGTTTAAGGGCTGAAAGAAGAAAGTAACATAAACTTCAACTAATTAGAATTGCCTAATCATCATTTCTTTCCATTCAAAGCATTTGATTTTTCTAAAAACAGTAGTTTCGAAGCTACAACACTTGAAAACATGCTCTAATTTTATCTGAGGTGGATTCAGGATTTGAACTCTATGGGTTCAACCGGTAAGTTTATTAGCATTGAACTTGCTAAAATTTTAAAATTATAGGTTCAAACCTATTGTTTATTTCAATTTCAATAAATTTTTTATGCATAAATTTATACTTCGTGTCGAAAATATTGGGTTCAGATGAACCTGGTGCTATTAGGCTGCATCCGCCCCTGAATTTTATGCTATAGAAGACAGATGGAATTCTCTATAGGATAGAATGACCTAGAAAGTCAACTAATATAACGAAAGAAAGTCATGAATGCACATTTCAAAGAAATCAAGCATAATAAAGTCACCAAACAAATACCAAGTTGATCAATGGAATGGGCATAACATATTAGTTCAAAGCATTGAAGCCATCAGCGCAAAGACATGGAACAAATGGAAAACGCCAAACAAGTATACTCCAATTATACGACTCAACTCCACATTGCAGAAATGACCCTCTATTTCATAACTAAAGAACTCCTCCACATTGCAGAAATGACCCTCTATTTCATAACTAAAGAACTCCTCCACATTGCAGAAATGACCCTCTAAATTCATAACTGGATAAAGCAGAAGAATTATTGTATACAATGCTATGAGCAATACTAACTATTTTTTCTTTTGACAGTTTATAATTAATTCAGAAAAATGCCCCCTTTTACTCCAAAACCAGCAACTCAACAAAAAAGGGTCAAATTGCTCAATCTCAGATGTTCTTCACTCACATACATAGCTGATCTAAAAATACCCAATTTTTATTGACACCTGAAAATTACTTTAACAGATCAAGAACATATAGAACAAGTCTTATAAACCAAACCCAATCACCGATCAAGCCAAAGATTGAATTTTTAAAACAAAATAAGCAAAATCAAGAAAACCCAATTTCAAGAATTACAATAAAAGAGTGATCAAACTTATATAAGTGTATAGATTGAGAGGAAAACCTTAGAAACAATGTTTTCAGAAAGGGCAAGATGAGTTCCACAGTGCTTGCAGCTATAGATCTTGCCTTCAAGCGTCAATACAAATAGCCTCCCCATCAAACCTCTTTTATAAAATTGAAGACAAAGAATCAAGGTTGAAAATTTGAGGACAGCTAGGAAGAAAGAGGTTTGGGGTTATCCTAAAAAAGGGTAAAGGATATGGATCAACAGTTTTGTCAATGTTGCAATCAATATATGGGTAATAGTTTATGTTTCAGTTGACAGATAATAGTAACGTCAAGAAAGAGAAGTCATTGAATGTGTGAGGGAGTTCTTTGAATAATGTGCTAATAAAGTAAAGAAGTTACCCTTTTTGTGAAGCAAAGGTGCAAGATATCTCGGTGGACAAAGCTATTTTAGATTTATGTTACCTGAGGTCCTATCTACTGGAGTACTTGTTATATTTTTTTCAAAAATAATTGTTCTAAAATACTTATTTAGGAAATCAGGAGATGACTAACTTTCTTCTTCTACTTTTGTCTTTACTATTTTCATCAACTTGTGTGTACTTTAAAACTCTTTCGCTAGGGAATAAAAGTAATTGGTCTGAAGCTATGAACTGCCAAACTGAGGTCAAATGACAAAAAAAGTTTATTAAACTGAATCATCAATCAACAAGCTTACTATAAAACTAGGAGCATACTCCCAACAAAAATGACTAGCATTTCCTAATGCTTGAGATATGATATGTGAACTGAATGCTTTCATAGCAGACTTAAAATTGTGGCCAGATTTTTGGGCTTTCAAAATTTGGCCCAAGTTGATTTGAGGCTAAAAGCCTCCAGTTTGCCTCGATTAGGTAGCCATTTGATTTGAGACTAATCTCCAATTTGGATCATTTGTTAGTCAACTGACTTGAGATTAGACGTCTCCCGTTTCTGCAATTCGGTGGATAGTATTGTCATACGTTACCGTCAAATTAAAAGGTTAGATTTGAAGCTAAAGTAAATTGCTAATGTACGTTACATATGAGATTTTTTAGTTTGTTTAGGAGAGGATAGTCCTTAGTGATACATGTTTTACAAAGATATATTTGTCTCAAGTAAATGATGAACCCGCTCCTCACTCCTTAGATTCGATGAGGTTGCCTGAGATTTGAGCTCACAGAGAGAAACTCGTGTTTACCTTAATCATTAACCCTACACTTAAAGGGTTAGAACTCTTTGTACTTTTTATTTTATTTTTTTATTTTATATATATATATATATATATATTGTTCTCAGATGTATAACTATTCTTAGATACTTAATGTAGCTATATAGATCCTAATTTGTTTTCGGTAATAGTCGATTTGAGAATATTAAGTTGTTTAGTTGCTGTATTAGAGTTATAAAGATTAATGTTGATTGTGCTAATTAATTGTTACGTTGGTTTGCATGGTGGACTCTATGCCGATCAAATAAATAAAGGATATCTCAACAGGAAGTGTCACTCATGGACTAGGATAACTTTCTTTTTTATATTATAAGGAATTGTCTTTTAGTGGGCTTGTAAATATTTAGAAAAAGAGAGTCGGCTCGCACATGCGAGAAATGGGCTTAAAGGCAAAAGAGTTGGATTTGCCCCCCGTGCGCAAGATATACATGAGGCCTCCAAATTCATACATATGTACCATTGGACTGTTATGACTATTATTTAGTTAGTGTAACGGTATCTCATTCCTAGTTTATATTAGACGAGAGCTTGTTGAATCCAGTAGAATATAGTTACACCGTTTGAAATACTAAGTTACTCGTATTCTCTTAAAATGTCGTTGGGTACGTGTCGGATCCTTTCAAAGTAGTGTATTTTTGGAGGATTCGACACTGGTGCGGCAACACTTTCAAAGATTCCGAAAGAACTTAGTTGAAATATCTTTAAGAACGGTGTCATCAACAACACGTCTCAAGCTTGATATGGATATTTCTGGGACTATAGTTCAACAATTTTACAGCATCATATACTAAATCAGCAAGGAATCCATGAATGAATCAGTTAGAATAGAGAATTTCTCTCTTTCTTTTGGGTGGAATTATTTGGTATTAAATACATATTCATATTTTCTTATTTCACTATCTACGACTAAATTCTCATATATTGTTTTGTTGTTGCAACCTTCTTTTCTAAATTCTCATATGTTGTTTACTTGTTTTGTTGTTGCAACTTTCTTTTTGCGTCAAGACCAAAAGTTATGTGCAATCTCATTGGAGTTTGATCTTTCTAAACGGTAATGATTATACATTCAAATCTTCGGATAGCACCACTAGATCACCAATAAAGCAAAATTATTTCATAGTTTGTATGTACATGTTCTTGCGGTTTAAACAAACACTCCTGCTAATATCACCACATTTGTACATACTTCCGTTAGGCCATTCCATTTCCTTTGTATTTTCAGGTACTTCATACCAAATGCAAGATTTGCCGAGTGATAGACATAGTACTTTAGTTAAATAAAGTTTACCATTTAGATCTATTAGTATAATTTACGATTTAAGCTTACAAACAACAAAGGAAAAGGAAATTAAAGAATTATATCTGCTAATCTGATAAGAAAATAATTGGGCATCAAATAGAAAAACAAAATCTGTACAAGTTGGATAAGCAGAGCAATGGGTGCTGAATTGTCCTGTCCTATTCTTCCTATATCACGACCTCTATATATCGATAGGCACACCACTTTTGCACAATATACATAATTGTGATATGTTCATATAACTAATGGACTTCTTTAATCTTAGTACGTATAAATTATTCTCTGACCAATCAGTCTACAGATCTCCTTCGGACACCTGCGAAAACCAGAAAATAAGGGATAGTTAGTTACGATCCACGCAATTAAGTATCAATTTCTCAATTTTTATAAAAAAACCAATATAAATTTAGAAAGTACATGAAAGTTAAAAATTAAATATAGTGAAAATTTGTTAAAAATTTCGTCACACCTTACTAATAACAATATTGCTATATTAAATAAAAGATAGATCTAGAATTTAAATGCGGTGAATTTTAAGCTATAAAGAAAGAGGATTTGTAAAGCAGGAATTAATGGATCCTCTTGAAATATTTACCTGAAACCTGGCTCTGGCAAAACTGGATTTTGTCCAAACAAACTAGACTTAGTTCCAATCTACATATATGGACTTGTTTGTTTGTTTGCTTGCTTGCTCTTTCTACTTCATTCTTTCGTCTTGGAGTACTTTAGGATATCTCGGAAATGACCCAGTCTTGCATGCGGAGACCTGCATCCATGTGATACCAATATGTTTGTCAGTTAAAATATCACAACAGTAAATGAAAAAAAAAAAAACCCTTTTCCAAAAGGACTTTTGCATTTAATCTATTAAGTAGTCCTCCCTCCCTCAAAATATTTATCGCTTTTTTTCATTTACACGCTCCTTAAGAAAGTATTTATAAGGATAGCATTTGATTATTTTACCCTCTTAACATATTTCATGTAATCTCTCCTCAATAAATATTTACTCCACCAAAGGTGAAAACCCCTTAAATGTTGCTAATTAATACAAGGGTAATATGGAAAAAAGTTACTTCATATTATCTTGATTAATTGAGATAAGTATTTTTAATAAGGACGATAAATATTTTGAGACGGAAAGAGCAACTCACAGTGAATTTATCCCTTGCCCGTTGCTTCCTGGTTTGTGGTCCTAAGCATATTTTCACACGTTGTTGGCAATCTTAAGGTACGTACGAAATTATCAAAGCTACATTACTGACGACTAATTATACATGTGCCCATAGCATGCTACTGCTCGTAAGTAAAGTTAAACTTCTGTCTTGTCACGTGATGATTTGCCACGTTATGATTTCTTAATGACAAAATCTTGACCAGAAAATAAAAAATAAGATTCTCAACCTTTATTGAGAAACGGGAACTTTTAATTTATTTAATCCTTCTTTTTACGAGACAAGATGTGGCCAAGTCAAAAGGCCATCAAAGAGTGTTATCCTGCGGTAAATAACTCTCTATATTTAACAAGAATCTCGAATTAAGATCTATAAATAAGTAGTCTCTGATAAAAAATTATTATAAGCGCAAAATGAAATTAGTTAGATCCCAAAATTGGTACTAACATAAAAGATTAAAAAAGAAGGCCTAAGAAAGTTGAAATAATTGGCATGGGAAACAAAAGACAAGGATTGGGTGGCTCCACGTAATTAACAGGCCCCTTTAGCCTCGGGGCAGGGTATCCGATTTCATTTCACATAACACCTAGAAGGAAACCACTATTCTATTCTCTAAATTATTATATCAAGTGGACTAATTAAATAGTAGAAAAAGAGAAATGGAGAAGTGGAATCCTCGTTTAAATAATCAACACCGAACTTTTATTAGTTCGTCTTCCTTATTCAGCCATTAATTTGGACTACTCCATACACTTGGACTATGCAGATTTAGTCCACCTTTAAACATTAGTGTGCTTTTACCTGTTTTTATTTGAGTTTAACTTTTATGCCTTGATAAGGCAAGAACAACTTATAAAATCAAATTAGTTAAAAGGTAATTATAAATAATTTCTTTTCAATAAGTATTGATTCAAAACTAGAAATGTGGACAAATAGCGCATTAATTACCAGCTCAACACCTCAACCACCTTAGAAAATTAAAGAACTTATTAGAGAAGGCCACAATCCCTTTAGATTGAAATTGGTTATAGAATTAAGATAGAAATTAAATCGTGATCTTTTTTCAATGTAAATTAGGAATGTGCAAACTTCGTAATCTACCAAATTTGAATAGCTAAAAGGTTAAGGATAGATTGACTTACAGCTTCAATGTCAATATTGTAAACAAGAAGCAGCTTTCTTCTCTCCCTGCAGCTAATTCTATAGGCCACCACTACGTGTGCCACGGCCAGTGTCCACGAGCAAAAAAACAACGAGATTTCCATATAGTTCATACTATTCCAACTGTCTCCAAATACATAACAAGCCTTCAATGATACGAACACCAAAGAACACACTGAACAAATTGTTGCAACTTCCAAGTACGGCCCTCTTGATAGCCTCCTACCATCACATAAGCTATAAACACCTATATCAACATCACAAAAAATAAAAATCAGATCCAAATATTTTAGAAATAATGGTCAAAAAAACACATTTGAATTATCATTTTTTTTTTTTGCGAGTTTCACACCTCAACTATCAATTGTTCTTTTTTCTACCTGAACTATCACCATCTATATATTAAAACAGACTTAGGTATAGTTCAGTTGGTAGGAAAAGGGAACTGGTCATAATTGGACTAATCAGCTTCGAGATTTGTTTTAATACATAAATGGTGATAGTTCAGGTAAAAAAAGTGAATAAGTAACTGAAAGTTGCGGTGAAGCTCGCGAAATTGACCATAAACACATTCTAATTTCTACTCAGAACACACAACGTATAAATACTGAATGTATATACTTACATAGTATGACGGCGGACCTAATGATGGATATAAGGGGAATGTCAATCAGGGAATAACGGAAGTCATAGTTACTTAAATGAGAAGAAATATTTTGAAAGGAGAGGGAGGCAGATAATAATGCTGAAGGGAGAAGTGTGTCTGCAATGACGAGAAGAATTTGGGCAGAAAAAAAGAGAAGTGATATTAGCATAGTGATTAAGAAGAAAAGAGTTTTGAACAATCTCATTACTCTAATTGTTCTCTCTTCTTTATATAAACCCATTTTTTTCTTCTTCTTAGATATATGGGAGATTTTGGACTTGTTTAAAAGCTCTGGGTTTGGTATTGAGAAATGGTGGGAAATTAAGGGCTTATAAGAGGGGATTTATTAGAAGAAAAAGGAGCAGGGTTCGATGATTTGACTAGATATGGTTTATGGGATTGGGAAATTATATGAATTTTAAACTAGCAAGTTTCAGGTCAAATATAGGATGTTGTTTGACTCTTGAAATTGTGTCTTTCTTTGTCACTGTCTGCGCAAAAGTTTCTCTTTCCTATGTGGATTAACGGCATTTACAGAATAAACTTTCTTAACCGCCATCAACTCTGTCATTAATTTAGTATTATTTCCTAAGATTATTTATAAAACAGTCATTGTGTGTGTGGATTACACGTAATGCTGTTTGGTGTTCACTTTGAAACTTTTGTGGTAGGTGAACTTGGAAATGAAAGAAATTACCGCATGACCATAATACCAAATTATTACGTAATGGATATTGTTTAAACCTAAATTTATAACTTGAGATAACAATTGAATTTGTATTTGAAGGACAAGAACGCGCAGATTATAATAAGATTTCTAATGGAAACTCTAGAAATTCAAAAAGAAATTAAAGAAATTCGTACAAAGATCTTGCCCCCATTATCTTGGTCCTGAAAAAGCCGGGGCCACAGAACGCTTCTATTATACTGTAGTTCACCTTGCATTTCAAAAAGGAATTAAAATGCAAAATTAAGATAAAAGCAAGACCCAATTAGTAAAGGAATTATAGACAAATCTTGGTAAGTTAAACCTAAATTCTCCTAATTGATTCCTATTAATGAACCTATACTAATTGATAATCAACAAGGAAGACTCAATGAATCCACAAATGAGCAATTTAATGTAGAAAATCAAGGACAAGAGTTTTAGATTACCGACCAAAGATTCACACAACTACTCACTAAGATAATCTCTAATTAACTAACTAAACAAACTATCACTCATAAGAGGTTTTTCTTCAATAATCAAGCTAAAAAAACTAATGAAATGACTAAGGCAACTATATATAGTCTTGCCTTTTACAACTAAGGCCCAAAAGTGACTTTTTGCAAAATTAGTCACAAGTTGGCCGAAAATAGCCAACATTAGCTCTTCTTTGGCCGATTGCACTTCTAGCCACTTTTTATGGCTTCCCTTCATCTTCAACATCCTCTCAAGCAATCATTCACATGTTATACACTCTTGAGAGGTGTTCTTCGAGCGTCTCCAATGCCCCTCTCTTCATAAACATCACTTGTAAGTCTTGGAGCTCTTTGGCTTGGCTACGAGTGAAAGGCCTTGAAGGAGCGGTGCCCATTGGTATCATATCATCCTCCCTTTCTTGGAGAAGATTCGTCCTCGAATCTAAAAGCTCACATCCAACACAAGAAGATAGGTCACTTACATTGAAAATATTATAGACACTATACTGACTTGGCAAGTCGATCTTGTAAGAATTGTCATTGATTATCTCAAGGACTTTGAAAGGGCCATCTCCTCTTGGGCTCAACTTTCCCTTCGTCAATTGAGGGAATCTTTCCTTCCGGAAGTGCACCCAAACCCAATCATTGGGTTGGAATTCCACTTTCTTCCTTCCATGGTTTTGCCTTTTTGCCGCCTTAGTATTGATCTTCTCTATGCTTTCCTTCACTTTGGTTTGAACCTTCACCATGTCGGACCCCTTTGTTTTGCATCTAAACTCACAACAACATCAATTGACAAGAAGAGTTAAGGTTAAAGGAACCAAGGGGTTAAAACCATAACAAACTTTAAATGGAGTCATACTAATAGAGAAATGGAGGGACCGATTATAAGAAAATTCAATCAAAGGCAAACGGTCCTCCCAAGAAGTGGGTTTTCCTCTAATCATACACCTGAGCATGCTCCTAAGAGTCCTATTCACTACTTCGGTTTAATATCTGTTTGAGGGTGGCAAGAAGTAGAGAACATGAGCTTGGTACAAAGTGTTGCCCATTGACTCTTCCTGTCACGACCCAACTCGCCGTGATGGCACTCACACTCACCCCCCTAGTAGGCGAACCATCCCCTTAACCAATTATTCATTCATTTAACTAAATATAAATTAATAACAAGAGATATAATCACAAAACTGTCTTGTCTATGCCGCCTTAGTATTAGTATTGGTTTTCTTATAATCGGTAATAACAAGAATTCCACTTTCTTCCTTCCATGGTTTTGCCTTTTTGCCGCCTTAGTATTGATCTTCTCTATGCTTTCCTTCACTTTGGTTTGAACCTTCACCATGTCGGACCCCTTTGTTTTGTATCTAAACTCACAACAACATCAGTTGACAAGAGGAGTTAAGGTTAAAGGAACCAAGGGGTTAAAACCATAACAAACTTTAAATGGAGTCATACTAATAGAGAAATGGAGGGACCGATTATAAGAAAATTCAATCAAAGGTAAACGGTCCTCCCAAGAAGTGGGTTTTCCTCTAATCATACACCTAAGCATGCTCCTAAGAGTCCTATTCACTACTTCGGTTTAACATCTGTTTGAGGGTGGCAAGAAGTAGAGAACTGAGCTTGGTACAAAGTGTTCCCCATTGACTCTTCCTGTCACGACCCAACTCGCCGTGATGGCACTCACACTCACCCTCCTAGTGGGCGAACTATCCCCTTAACCAATTATTCATTCATTTAACTAAATATAAATTAATACCAAGAAATATAATCACAAAACTGTCTTGTCATGCCATAAATAAAATAAAGATACGGAAGTCTAACTATTACAACCCCAAAGTCATCGTATAAGGACTCTAAAACATAAAGTTGTCTAATGAGTAAATAACTGTTTGAAATAACATAAGTGTCTAGAAATGAAATAGACATCAACAAGGAAAGATCTTTAGGTGGTATGGCATGGATAGGAGCTCACCCTCTAAGGTCTGGACGAAGTCTCCGGCATACAATCTGCACTCAAAAAGGGTGTAGCAAGGTAGTATCAATATAAACACTATGTACCGGTAGACATCATAGGCCGAATAAGGTTAGTATCATGCATACGTTCATAAAATCAACAAAATAGGCAGATAGGCATAACAGTATCAAGAGTCAATCATCAACAATATCAACAATGCATTATAAAAATAAGATAAGTCCAATGCAATGCAACCAATGATAGTATCTCAACCGTACACACATAACAACGGCTATTTTTGCTCATTAGTCATGACCTGCAGCAGACCCATGGTGTTCATGTACCACTCCCTCCAGAACTGACCTCGGATCACGAGCCCTTATTTAGGCCACATCCTCACCCCATGTTAAATGTGCATTTATATATATATATTTCTGTATTTGATCACAATATGCATCTCAACATATTTTCAGTCCAACAGTCAACATGGAATATGATCAGTCAACAAATTCAATGTCAATAAATGCAAGGCACCATGCCACAAGTCATAACAGGACTCAGATAATCAACTCAACACAGCATGAATATGCAACCATCTCAATCAACAAGAAGATTATATATTGACTTCTTCCTTCTCATAACACAACAATTTCACCTCAAGTTTCGGTACTTAAAGTAATGGTGACAAGCCCACTTAATCAGAAATCATACCAACCTAAGTGATGTCTAACCAGACGTCATGTACGAAGACCTAATCATGCTTTCTCCCATCATTCTACTGCATATACAATCAACTAGCCAAAGTCTAACTCAAGTAAACCATAACCTACCTTAGGTGCAGAACTGGAACAAAGCAAGCTACTCCGCTAGAGCTTTCCCCTTTCATAGTGCTTCGGAACACTCAAAGACTAGCAATATAACACTAAGTAAGTAATAGACCATCTACTCAACATGAGAACAACAACTGGGGAAGCTAAGAAGACCCTATTACTCCAACCCTTTTCAAATGGGTGAAATCATCATTTAATGGTAAATTTATCATAACCTCAGTCCCAATAATCATAATCCTCTAATATATAAGATTCTAACCAATTTAACCTTTTCAAAACAGATTTTAGTCCAAAGTTCTCATTTTGGATGGAACCCTAAGTATCAATACATAGTTCTCAACATCATTAATCAATTTCTCATCCTAGAAGGTGATAACCTACACTCCTAGATTATAGAACAGTAATAAAATCAATAATCAACCATTTATTCAAGGGTTTATTAATGCTAGGGTTCTAGGGATTTCATCCACCATTAATGGACCTTAAGACTAGCATATGAACTTAAGAAGAAAAGGGAATGAACCACATAATGATTACGACTTACCCTCAAAGAAGAATCCACCCAAGCCTTAGAAAAATCATCCTTATTCTCTATTAGAACTGTTTTTGGAGTTATGTGGGTAATGCCTCGAAATCAGCAATATAAAAGTGGGTTTTTGCCTCATGTTGATCGCTGCAAAGGGTCACTACTTCTACTGTAGCCGTCCCGCTATAACAGTCAGAGAGCCCGCTATGGCGGACCTCATTAAATGGCCCGGCTTGCCATAGCGATCCAGACAGCAGCGTAGCAGTCCCGCTATGGCGGGCCACTACCCGTTATGGCGGAAATCCCCTAAACTCAACTCACCATGGTGGTGGCCAAGTTTTCACATCGGCGGAGCCATTGTAGCGGTCCCATCCGCTGCAGCGATCGCATCAGAACCACTAAGATCTAGTTTTTCACTTAGTTTCCACCTAAAATCCCAATATCAATTTGAGGCCTTACATACCCAAACCAGACATGCACATATATGTAAAAACTCACTACGGACTCACCCGTGGCCTCAGAATTCCCAACTGAGGTCTAATTTACTAAGTTGACCCCTCAACAGAAATAAAACAAGTTTTTAATCAAGTGCACATCTATAATCAAATGCCTTTCTTTAGAATTCTGAATTTTTAAATTCTCGCTAAACTCACTCCTAGTCTCAGAAATGTACGGGAAAGGGTAAAATGGTTAAAACATATATAACGACCTAGTAGATCACTACATTAGATACCAATTAAACAGTCGTTCGTCCTCGAACGAACAAGGAAAGGAAACAAGGGGACTGGGTGAAAAGCTAGGGATACTTATTTTGCATATCGGCCTCGGCCTCCTAAGTAGCCTTCTCAACGGGATGATTCTTCCATTGAACCTTCACTAACGCTATCACCCTTGCGGGCCTTCATCTCTGCATACTTATTATAACCATCCTGCCTAACACCTTTGACGCTCCTAACATGATCTACTACCTCCTGGAAGGAAGAACCTGAAGCCGTAAGCTGAAGAGCAGTGTTCAACCCTTTCACAAATCTCCTGACTCTCTCCTCCAAATTAATAGTTGAAGAGCATAACGAGACAAAGAATAGAACTGGGCCTTATAAGCAGCAACTGATGAATTAACCTACTCAATGTTACTGAACTCATCACGTCTCCTATCCCTCAAAGTACGCGGAACGTACTTCTCCAAGAATACTGAATAGAACTGAGTCCAAGTCAATGGAGGCAACCCAGCTGGTCTACACTCTACATAAGCCCTCCACCACAACTTGGCATCACCCAAGAGCTGGAAGGTCATGAACTCAACACTATGCTTATCAACTACCCCCAATTTATGGAGCCTCTCGTGATAGTCAATGATGAACTCATACATATCCTCAGTCTTAGTGCCATAGAAAACTGGAGGCTTCATCTTAGTAAACCTCCAAAATAAATCATGCTCTTCACCGGTGATCACCGGCCCTACCACTGGTCTGGGAAATACCTCAGGTCCTGAAGCGTCATCTAAACATAGGGCCACAACTGCGGCGTTTTGTGCCCCTAGAGCACAGACTCTATCTGGAGCCTAATCACCCAACCTTACATGGCCAGCTGGAACGACTGGTAACATACCTGCCTCAGTCAAACTGTTCAACAGGTTCAACACTCGGCCCATAACATTTGTGTTAGAGGCCTTGCATTTACCAAATAGAATATGAAGGGACCTGGTCGTCTATCAGTTCTCTTGTACAGTGCAATAAGTAAAGGACACGAGATTTTACCCTAAAAAACTCCTTGCTCAAGGGATTTAAAACCACGACCTACCCAAGTAGGATTTCAACTCCACTAACTGAGCAACTTTCGATTACAACCAATTGCAAACTAGGAATTAACTCCCATATCCCTCACCCTTACAATAGTTGCAACCTAGGAACTAACTCTTATAGTCCCTCAACCTTTGTAATACACTAATTGCAAACACCTTCACTTGACTAACTCTAGCTAAGGAAATTGATACACTTATACTAAATCCTAGCCTAATGTACCACTCAAGAGCTTGTGGAAACACACTTCCAACAAGCTGACTTTGAGACTTTTAAATACTTACAAACAGCTTCTCAAACAAGAGAAGTAGGTTTATAATTTAAGTACAAATGAAACAAAGCTTAAGATAAACTAAGAGATTTGGATATCTTCAAAGTTAGCATCTGGTCCTTCAGTTAGTTCTCAGCTCTGTTAGTTGAACACTTAGGAATCTTGTGACGGCTACACTTTTTAATGTGATTTTAGGTTTTCCAAATGTTGCACAATATGTTGGGACATGTTGAATATATATTGCGGAACATATGGGATATAGTGAAGACTTCTCATCCAAAGTTTTGGACCGAGGCATGGGCTGAAGCACTGCTGTTATACGATCCAACTTTACAGCTGTTTAAAGCTGTGCCACTGAGTGCATGCGGTATATTCAGAACAGATTGCAAACCAAGTGTTGACACCTAATTTTTGACCTCCCATAATTTATTTCAATTACCCAGTGTCCTTTGATATTAAACGAGGTGAAATGTGTATTTTTCTATAAGTTAAATTGGTTTTATAAATTAGTTAAGTTAAATTGGTTTTATAAATTAGTTAAGATAATTTTGCCATTTCAACAACAATAACATACCTAGTGTAATCCCACAAGTAGGGTCCCGGGAGGGTAAGATGTAGGTAGATCTTACCACTATCTTTGGAATAGAGAGGTTGTTTTCGATAGATCCTAGGCTCAAAAGAAATATAACCGATGCAGAAACTTAAGAAAAGAAAAAGGGACAACAAAATAGCAAATGTACAAAAATGCAGTAACATATATCAATACACGTTAGCGAAAAATAAACTACATGACTACCCTAAAACATATGACCAAAATTAGGATAACACTCTATTACCTACTAACCGTCTACCTTAATCCTCGACTTCCACACCTTCATATCCAAGGTCATGTCCTCAGTCAATTGGAGCGCTTCCATGTCTTGTCTAATCACCTCCCCCTAATTTTTCTTCGGCCTAACTCGACCTCTCCTAGCTTCTGCTATAGCCAACCTCTCACACCTCCTCACTGGCGCATCTTCACACCTCCTCTCCACATGACCGAACTATCTCAGCCTCGTTTCTCTTATGTTGTCCGCCAAAGGGGGCCACTTCTACCTTATCCCGTATAACTTCATTCCTATCATATTCCTCCTAGTATGCCCACACATCCATCTAAGCATCCTCATCTCCACCACATTCATCTTCTGAACGTGGGCATTCTTGACTAGCCAAAGACTCTGCCCCATACAAAAGTGTTAGTCGCACCACAACTCTGTAAAACTTATCTTTAAGCCTCGGCGACACTTTTTTATCGCACAATACCCAGAGGCGATCCTCTATTTTGCCAACCCAGCCCCAATACTGTGTGCTACGTCAGAATCTCTCTATCTCCTTGGATTGTGGACCCAAGATACTTGAAGCTGTCCCTCTTAGGAATGACTAGTGCCTCAATCTTCACTTCCACCTTCGTCTCAGACATCACATTGCTGAACTTACACTCCAGATACTCTATTTTCGTCGTGCTTAACTTGAATCCTTTTGACTCCAAGGCCTCTCTCCACACTTCCAGCCTAGTATTAACTCCATTATGCATCTCGTCAATCAATACTATGACATTCGCGAATAACATACACTATGGCACCTCCCCTTGAATATGTTGTGTCAATTTGTCTATCACTAAGGCAAATAAGAACGGGCTAAGGGATGATCCCTGATGCAACCCTATGTCGATTGGGAACTGCTCCGAGTCACCTCTCGCTGTCCTAACCCAAGTTTTGGCTCCAGTGTACATGTCCTGGATAACCCTAATATAGGACACAGGTACACCTTTAGACTCCAAGCATCTCTACAGAACCTCCCTAGGAACTTTATCATATGCCTTTTCTAGATCGATAAACACCATGTGCAAGTCCCTCTTCTTGTCCCTACATTTCTCCAACAATCTCTTACAAGATGGATGGCTTCTGTAGTCGAACGCCCCAGCATGAATCCGAATTGATTCTCAGAGATAGACACACTCTTCCTCATCCACAATTCGACCACCCTCTGCCAAACTTTCATTGTGTGGCTTAAAAGCTTTATACCCCTGTAGTTATTGCGACTCTGAATATCACTCTTGTTCTTGTACAACGGTACCATAGTACTCCACCTCCACTCCTCCGGCATTTTAGCCGTCCTAAATATGATATTAAATAATCTAGTCACCCATTCCATACCTGCTGTTGACACCTAATTTTTGACCTCCCATAATATATTTTAATTGCTCAAAATACTTGAATATTAAATGGGGAATATATGTTTTTTTAGGGAAAATCAAGATAATTTTATAAACTATGCAGATAATACTTTACCTTTATTGTTTGATAAAATAATTTCTATAATAAAGCATTTGGAAATTATTTCACAACAATTAATGATGCATTTTTTACTAATTTCAATCAGTAACTAGTGCAAAATAGCTATCTTTTAAATTGTGCAAATTACCATAAATTAATCATCAAATACTTACCCCACTTTTAATTCAAGGAAATTGATTTATTGAAATAAATAATCATTTTTACCCCAAAATTTTATTTTACGCATACTCCATTTATATGGACAATTCCCAAATTAATTATAATTAATTCAAATAATTGATTATAAATATATTTGTAAATTGTTTATCACATGTATAATTGTGGCTACAATTGAAATAATCAATTAGTTAGTCAAATAGGGCCATAATGGAAATAACAAAATGCATTACTCTATTTCAATTAAAGCCATACTTGCAGACCCAATGTGTTTTGTGAAATCAGTCGTGTCCTTAATTAATTAATTATTTAGTAAATCAATCCCTTTAATTTTATTATTTTATTATTATTTCTTATTTTCATTTCTATTTTTTTTTTATTTTGTCACTTACCCATTAATTTTTGTTTTTGTCCCCCATATATGCACATTAGTATACAAGTGACATATACATACATATATATATATATATATATATATACATATATAATATATCTACATATATAAGTATATACATACATCTATGTATACACATATTGGGCTGCCCTCACTTCCCTTTAAGAAAGGGACCAAGTCCAGCCCAACAAGGGCCAGACCCGACCCAGTTGATAAGTTAAGAGAAGGGGCAAGGCCCCTTTCTTATTTATACCTCATCCAAATGACCCCTACACTCTTTTGCCTCTCCCCTCCCCCCTCGAAACCTTAGCCACCTCCATATACTTCCTTCTCTTTCATCGTCAGCGAAGTCATATTTGGCAAAGTGGTAGAAGCTTTTTACTTTCTACAGTCTTGCATGGCCTCAAAAGGCAAATCATTCAATGCTTTCACCCATTACCACCACGAATCGACCAAACGGGGTGCTAACGATCTTATTTATTTGATTTTTCGTATTATTATTGCATTTTTTAAACGATCTAACACTGCAATCCTTTAATGATTCTTGTTTGTTTGCAATTTTGAATTTTGAGATCCTATTGGTTCATGATGAACTTTTCAAATTGGGTGTTTGTTAGTCGAATCGTGACCCTTGATGTATAGTTTGACCCGATCTTGGCCTTTCAACACCAGAGTGTGAGGAAAAATCCTAACTTGGAGGATTGTCCCACATCGAATTATTTAGGGTTTTAAGGGTTTAGGGGATTCTATAAATAGGGTCTTGTTTTCTGATTAAAAAGGCATCGGGCAATCTAGAATTTTTTTTTTTTAGCTTGCAAACACTGAAAATACCTGTGGTTCTAGCTTCTTCCTGAGACCTTTAAATTTTTTCAGTGAGTTTAAAGTTTTTAAATATTTTTCTTGGGTGTTCTGGTTGGTTTGGAGCATTTGGAGTTGATTCCAGGTCCAATCTCTTCAAGGCTGTGCCTCAAAAGGGTAATTTCCTATTCCTCTTTATTTCTTTATATTTATCGTGTGCTATGTGTTCTTTATGATAATTTAGTTTATTGTTTATGTAGTGTTAAGATTTTCTATCTTAGTTATGCCGTTTTCTGCTTTAATCTACTGAATGATTAAGTTTTATTATATATAGTGCATTGTTTGTTGATCAGTGTGTGTTGTTAGTCTCATGATCAGTCAAATACACAAGTCATATTAGTATAGTCCTTGTGTTAGTCCGGGTTGTCCATAATAGGTACACCATTTGTTGTGATCTAGTTTATGAGATATTTGTTAAAAATGACATTTAAATATCATCTATATCATCCTATGCCTGTCTAATTTGTGGTTGACATGTTTTTTTTTTTTTTTTTTTGAGTGAATATGCATATTAATTTAGTCCATGATTGAATAGGAGACTCGGTCTTGCTTTTTTTTGGGGGGGGGGGGGGGTGGGTGATTAGCAAGGATGAGTTAGACATATTAACTTAGCTATGGAGAGTGTGTTTGGTCATAAGCTTGTTGTGTTCTGATAGCTCTAGATATGGCCACAACCTGTTCTGTTACATTAATCTTGAATCATAAGTGACCTAGGAGAGCTAATAAGAAGTTGTCTCGGGTGTTAGTAGGGAAATCAACTTAAAATAAGATCATTATGTGTTGAACTTTGCTCTAGGATGTCTTTGTCTAAATGTCATTTTACTTTGAGTATAGTTAAGTTGGTCATTGTATGCTATTGTTCAAACTTTAAAGGGTAATATAGAGCTGTCATAGTCAGATCCTATTTGCAATTAAGCTTGATTAATGCAAGGGTTGGTTTAGTTGATTCTATAAAGTATTGACTGTGTCAAAGTTGGAATTTATGCTTTTGTCCTTAAATATGTGTGATTTTAGTGTAGGGAATGTAGCTTCAGTGTGTCTAAACACCATGCTAATTGTTTGGTTATTGTCTTTCTCTTTGTTAAAAACCATGCCTACATTTTATGTAACATAACTTGTATTCCTTTCCCACACTATTCTTGTGACAACCTATTGAAGGGTCATTTTTGTCCCCTGTTTAGGTTCCGTGAAATAACGAAATAGCAAGGTGATATGTTAGTCTCATATGCATTACTTGATCTCTGTCTACTATTTTACATTGCAAGTTTAAGTACCTTTTTTCCTGGAATTTAACCAAGGCAGTTTTGGTATATATATGTGTGTGTGTGTATTGTACAACATACTCCCATCTAACGCATTATTAGGGAGGTTTAAGTGGTCATTAAGGATCAAGCTTAAGCCCTTCTCGGTGTTCGCCATGCCTGGGGTTCACAGAAGCCCCTTGGATCTTGTGCAGCATCGGGAATATAGGGGTAAAAGCTTTCCTATAATTGACCATTTGAAAATCCCTATGGGTGTGTATGACTATATATGCCATAGATATAAATAGATATATCCCCATCTCTGTTTTGGCTTAAAGGTTGAAGCTGTTCATATTTTATACTGGTTTTGGGCCCATTCTATTTGAATTCGATGGCCTGTTTAAATGTTTGCCTAAGTATGTATACATGATATTAATTCCTTATCTTTTCATTTGGGAACCTCCTTTTGCATTTCTAGGTCATTTCTTCTCAAATACAAGGATTGGTCTGAGGCCCAATCCCACTTTTGCTCGAGTCTGGCATTCGTTATTTACAAGGGAAGCCAATATTATTTTTTTTTTTTTTTTTTTTTTTTTTTGAAGGCCCGATATATGGGTGAGCATGGTGATATGGGTGAGAATAGTGTTAATGGGTGCGGGTAGCCCATTAACTAAATTTCTTTTCTTTCTTGCTTGATCATTTGATGTATGGTTTTGTAAAATTAAACCTCTAATATTAGTGGAACCCTTATGAACATGGAATTAGGATTAACACTTAGAATAAGTAAGTAACTATTTTAAATTCATAAATCTTTTACAAAATCTCCACTTGAAAAAAAAAAAAAAATGCACATTTTTTTGCTTGGTTTTCAAACAATTTTTTTTGGGATAAAAAATGGTGAAGATTTGCTAAAAAATTAGTCTTAAAACTTAGGATAAATGGATTTTTAAACTAGCAATAGAAAGTATTTCAAACTAATTTCATGAAATGAAGGTGTTTTTGATAAAAAAAATTGGACGATGGCTTTAAATGTAAATAATCTTTCCAACCAAGTAATAGTCCCTTGATATAATGTTTTTGCTGAGCCAAAATTGATGATTCATATTGGACCTGGAAGTCCGCCAAAATTTGGACCAAAACCATTATTTTATATTAAAAGAAGAACGTTCTTTGGATGCACTTTCTTTGGAAAAAAACTAGACACATTTTGAACCCATTAGACTTGATAAAAGTTGGGCTGAAAACTGGATTTTCATCTTGGGACAGAAGCTGGAAATTGGACTTTGGATAAAAAATGACATTTTGAGGCCTAGCCTTTTGGGCTAAATATATGTGACATTTGTGGACTAAATTGACTTGGACCGAAAATTGACTTTGGGCCTTGATTTAGGTTGGATGGATATCCCATATTTTCATATAAGTATATAAAACCCGTAAGTACTAAACACATTTCATTAGGACTAGAATAGTAGCGACTCTACTCGGGAGCGATCCCGGGTGTGTCCTAGTCCGGAAACGAAGTGGGTTGAACACTTACGCGGATTTTTCTAAACCAAAACCCCTTATTTATAAGGGGACTTTTTGCCAAATTTTTTCTAAAAAAGGGAGATGATGATGTAAACATAAAAATGCTATATTTTTTTTTTGGAAAACTTTAACACATAAGCAAATAAATAAACCTTACAGTGAAGCTCGTAGGTCAACCGTATTCTACGGATCCTTAATACCAGCGTGCGTAAAACCTTCCTTGGGGGATCACCAAAACCCTTACCTTGAACTTTGGTCCAAAATTTTTCTCTTATTTTTTGAAAAATCTTTAAACCCGGTTTTCCTAATTTTCCTTTTGAATAAATTAGGTGGCGACTCTAAAAAACTAAATATCCAATTTAGAGCACCAACAACCTCGTAGTAACTTTTATGCCTTAACCCGCGTAAAAGCGAACCGTAACAGATGGCGACTCTGCTGGGGATAATCTAGGTTCTAACCATAAGGGTTTCACTATAATAAGGTTTATTTTACAAGTATTTGTTTATGTGTTACTTTCTGCAATTTAAATTAGCATGCATCATATCATAAACTCCGCCACTCCTGGCAAAAAGCATGGTTTCAAAGGGGACACGCGGGATCGCGGTCTAGCCTTCACTAAAAAACCCGAAACACCCTTTCTTTGGAACACGTTGAACGTTAAGTTGGTGTGCGGTCACCCAACGGCCGACAACGGTTCACCCCGAGTAGTCCGCTCGGGTCCAAGGTCAATTTGAAAAAATCCACTCTTGCATAAGCCTAAGATAGAGCTAAGCCAAATCCAAATGAGAAGTAGACTGGGTGGTTTGGATATTTTAGACGTATCCAAACCCGATAAGGAGACTACCCCGTGTCAAGTACGGTCTATGACCCGAAAAACACCGCATATCATATTATGTGCTATTTGGAAACGTTTAAATGTGCCTATGAATGAAACCATTGCCTAGTGGGGGGGGGGGGGGGGGGGGGGGATTAACATTGGGTTTTGTTTTGTAGATGTCAATCAATTTGAATTTTGATATGGTCCTGACTACACCTGAGTTGCTGCGGATTTGGTGGGGCCAAATGTCCCCGGAAGAGAAAAGAGGAATCTCATGTCATTTAGGAAATTTGACATCCATCATGACTATGACCGGTTGCAAGGAGTTGATAGAAGTAATTACCGGATTCTGGGATAGAGATAGGATGGTTTTCAGATTTGGGGATGACATTGAAATGACACCAACTCTGGAGGAGTTTAGGGATGTATTAACTAGCGTAGGCTCGGGGTTGAAAAGAAGAAAGAAACCCGACCAAAATGCTTTGATCCCGGAAAAACCCACCTACTCCCAAATTTGTAGAATGCTTTCTTTAAATTACGCCAATTGGGCCCATGGCCCCACCATACCCTTTAGAGAGTTGTACAGAAGGTTTGGAAGCCCGGATGGATTTGTGGAACATCCCGGAGAATTCAAGACTTATGCCGACTGGACGGCTACCAAACCCTTGGCCTTCGCCATTTGCTTTTTGGGAACTATGGTCTTTCCCAAGGATTGGTCCTTAGCCATAGATACCCGAGTCATTTCAGTCACCCATGCCATCTTTTACGGCATAACCCAAAAAGAAGAAACCAAATACTTTGACATAACCCCGATCATATTAGCCGATTTGTACCGAGCCCTGAGTCTCTGCCGGAATCATTACAAATACTTCCAAGGTTGTAATTTACTCCTACAATGGTGGATCCTCAAACATATGGTCAAGGTTAGGGGTGAACAACACTTAAGTAAGCCGGCTGAAAGGGACAGTCTTCGGGATTTTTGCCCAAACTTCGGAGAACAAAATAGACAAAGTTGGACATTCACCTTCTCCAGACTGAAGGAAGAAAGCATTCAATGGATGTTCCATGACTTCGTATCCACTGAAGTTGTAGTTAAAGGAAGAAAGTGTCCATTTTTGCCACTTATGGGAATACGAGGGATTCGCCCTTATGCTCCTGCTCGGGTTCTGAGACAATTTGGGAGAATCCAAGTCATACCCCAGATTGGAGGCATGGGAGATTTCATCATTGACTACGACATTGATAGACCACCAAGAGCTTTGGATTGTGTCCGAGAATGGAAGGGTCGCATGATTTGGGGTCCCGATACCTTAGCCGAAGATAGGTTTCGTCCGGGTTGTGTCGTAGAATATAAGGATTGGTTGAGGGCCGACTTGCAAGGCACACTTCCTCCTAGGCCTATTCTCTATAGTTGTGTCCAAGACAAGGATTCGCAAGCCGAGATCCGAGCCCGTTTGATTCAAAGGAGAGCTGACGACAGAGATGCTAAGTATTTGGAGAAAATTGAGCATGATAAGGCCGTCATAGAGAGTCTGAGGCATGAGTTGGAGCTTACCAATGATTGTTTGGTTGAGCTAGATGACCGAATGAAGAAGATTTTAGATGATGTCGCTCCACTGACCTTCACACAGAAAGGGTTTCTTATGGAGGCGACTTTGACATCAGCCCATCTTCATATCCAGACTACCCTCCGGAAAGCAAAGAAAGCCAAGACTGATAGGGATCGGGCTTCATCATCCACTATTGGAGGACATTTCTACTGATTTATTTTTATGCACTGTCTTTACTTTATCTTTTGTACCCCTGCGGGGAAGAATATTATTATTAATGATTATGGGGCAATGGTTTGATTCAAATGGCACATTTATGTTTCAAACGTTTAGTATGCTTAAGAACGCGCGTAGTATAATCTTATAAACTGCTTTGTGTGACTTTATTTGCTTCCATATGTTTCGTTTAAATGCTCAATTGATCTCGAATACTGTCCACTCACCCAAAGAAAAACAATGAACAAAAATACCCGCACTAAGCCTAACGATTTTCTCAGAATCTGAAGATGAACAACAAGACTGCGCCTGAGCTCGAGGTCATGAAAAAGAATGAGGTTTCGCTGCGACGAAAGATTCAAGATCTCGAGAAGCAGATCCGGATAGTAAAAGCCAAGATTAAGGAGGCGGATGAGTTATTGGATTCGGCGGAAAGCTCGCCCGAAAAACCTGTCGAAGCTCAAGGAGAAAATGTCCTTGACAAGGGAAAAGGGATTCTTCCCGAGTACATCCCGATAATGGAAGAGTCCGAGGAAGAAGAAATGGAGTCGGACCCACAGGAGCCCACATGGCCATCAAAGGGGGCTGCCTCCGCTGCACCTTCAAGCATAAAAAAAGAAACCTCTGCTGCACCTTCAAGCCCTAAAGGGGAAGGAGCTTCTGCTGCGTTATCAAGCCCTAGGGAGGAGCCCATAGAGCAAATGGAGTATGCTCGACCAGCTTCACCCGAATGGTGGGCTATTGCGGTCAAGGCATTGGATTGTCCCTACCGAGTCTCGCCTAAGCAGGTTACGAATGAGGAGATGATGATCAAGTTCCGAAGCAAAGGAATAGTCAGTGTTTGCTTCGACAGGTTGCCACCTTGCCCTCCGGTCTTCGCACATAAGAGATGCCCTTATCACCAGGATCAGGCAGGGCATACCCTCAATGAATGCTTAGCCTTCAAAAGAAGACTCATCAGACTGATAGATGAGAAAAGCATCACCAAGATGTGGGGCCCGCATTCACTATTGGTCCATGACAACATCATCCCAACTGAAGGGATTACTCGGAACACTCGTATTTGGCGTTACGACTTCACGGTATTCAGAGACTCTTATGCCAGCATCTTCCAGAAATTGGTCAGTATTGGGAAGATTAGCCCCATCAGAACCAGAAGGGCCCAAACCGAAGGAGTTGGCCACCGCAAAATGTGTTTGTACCATTCTGGAGCTTTAGGGCATGACATAGAAGAATGCGATGCATTCAAATTTGAGTTGGAAAATTTGGTCCACAAGGGCGCCCTTTGGTTGGTGCTCCCTTCTCAGTATTAGGATTTGGGAGCCTTAGGGCCAGGAAAGGTTGAACGGACAAACAACCTATATTGACCTCAAAAGAAAGGTCGCTTTTTGGGTAGTTTTAGGGGATCCCATTTTTTGTATTTAACACGGATTTGTCCCCCCCCCCCCCCCCCCCCATTTTGTGTAAATGGAACTGCGCCGACCTGATGTCCCAAGGAGGGATACGCAGGAAGCCTCTATCAGGCCTGGTCACGGGTAGGTTTAAGATTATTTTTATGTAAACCGAACTACGGAAGGGCCTGACTTCCCGCGGAGGGATACGTAGGCAGTCTACGTAAGACTCGGTCCCTATATATTATAAATATTATATCCCCCTCACTCAAACAAAACCCAAGTACCCAAAACCCGGTACAAGAGATCAATTGAGCATTTAAATCAAACATATGATCATTTATGTGCTAAGTGTTTTAAACTGCCATTTATGTGTGATATCTTGATTTTCTTTTCATTATCTGACGAAACTAACTTTGTTTGCCTTTGAGTTATTCTTTTCTTATAGAAAGAGAAGTTGATTCGTGTTCACACTGGCATACTTCACAAGGTCTAAAGCTGCAATAGCATCCTTATCCCTACAAGACAAAGGCAAAGAAAAAATGACTGGTACTTCGGAGAACGAAACTACCCCTACTGACATCGCTCTCAGAGAATCGCCTCTGCGCGAGCTGCCCGAGTCATCACCTACTGAAGACGTCATGAAAATGATGTTTGAAAAAATCGCCCATCTTCAAGAAGAAGTGGCGCGAAACAAAGTTGCTAATGCTGCCCGAGAGGCCCCTGCTGAAGAAAGAAGGCCTCCACCATTTTTTCCATCTCTGAATTCACCATTACCTGATCACTTCCCCACTAGGTCCGTTATGACCACCATGCCATTTACCCCAATCGATGGACACATTGGTGCCTCGAACCACATCCCACCACCACTTAACACCAACCAAATTCCCGGGACCGCCCACTCTATCCCTTCTTACCCAACACCACAAAATACCCACCCTGGCATCACTATACAACCAAGCATCACCCCACTACCAACTGACAAAAGCACCCCTATTACCCGAATTCGCCCTGCTGTTTCTTTCCACACACCTATCACACCAGGCACTTTCTCACCCGATCAAGAAATTGACCATTATGAAGAGATGGAAAAGGCATGGAAGGCCGAACAGGAAAAACAGGAAGAAAGGCTTGAGCGAAAGATGACCGCAATGTTGGAACGATCTATGAGGACTACCCTCACTGGCACAGGTCTAAGCTATGACGATTTGTGCATGCATCCCAATTTGGATTTACCCGAAGGCTTCAAAGTACCCCGATTCGAATTGTTTAACGGGACGGGCAATCCTAAAGCGCACCTGCGGGCCTACTGCGACCAATTGGTCGGTGTCCGAGACAATCAAGCACTCATCATGAGGTTGTTCAGTGGAGTTTGACAGGAGAAGCCTCGGAATGGTTCACGGCGCAAGATATACGCCGTTGGGTCACATGGGAAGACATGGCTGCGGCTTTCATGGAAAGATTCCATTTTAATATGGAGACGGTGCCAGATAGATATTATTTGGAGAAAGTAAAACAGAAATCCACCGAGAACTTCCGCGAATATGCAAGCAGGTGGAGAACAGAGGCTGCCCGAGTACAACCTCCTATGGGCGAAGAAGAACTTGTGTCGATTTTTATCCGTTCACAAGAAACGGACTTCTATGATAGAATGCTTTCAATGGCGGGAGACCTTTCTCTGAATTGGTCAAAATGGGCGAGGCCATAGAAGATGGTCTCAAAACCGGCCGAATCATAAGCATGACAGGAAAATCCATTGGTTCGAGTTCAACCGGGTTCATGCGCAAAAAGAAAGAAGACGTGGCTAGCATATCCCACACCCCTAAGCCCAAAAGAAGGGAAGATTTCCCGATGGAAGCATATGCTTCACCTCCTCCAAATACCTACGTACCCACCCCTTACAACACGGTGCCCGTATATTACGCGCAACCAACCTTCCAATCACCACCCCAAAACTACCAAGCTCCACCAAATGCCTTCCAATCACCTCCCCCAAATTACCAAGCTCCACAGCCAAATTATCAAACTCCCCCACCCATTTACCGTACCCCACAAAATAACCAACCCAATACCTACCAGAATCAACCCCCACCAAATGCCTATAATGCGCCACGTCCCAATTTTGAGAAGAAACCCCCTCGGGTATTCACTCCGCTAATGGAATCTCGGACCGATTTGTTCAAAAGGTTAAGTGCGGCTGGAATGATTCAAGTGCTTCCGCCAAAGGCCGTCGATCCAAAGAACCGATTTTACCGAGCTGACCAAACATGTGCCTATCACTCCAATGGCATAGGGCACAGTACTGAAGATTGCATTAATCTCAAGTACAAAATACAGGATCTGATTGACCGAAAAGAAATTGTGCTCCAAACGGCCCCTCCAAATGTGAACACCAATCCTTTGCCAAACCATGGCAACAATGTGATTCACATGATCTAGAGAGAAAAAGACTGGGTCGCAGGAAGGCCCACAATCCGCGATTCTATGAAAAAGAACTTGAACGCACAGTAGCGTCACTGTCTTTGCAAGAACGCCCGCAATTCAAGGTATTAATCCCTGCACCGGTGACAACACACATTGCTCAAGTGACTCCAGCGCCACCTCGCAAAGAGTTTGTAGTCCAAGTTGCCGCCGCACATGGTATCACAAGATCAGGAAGATGTTATACTCCTGAAGACCTAGCCCAAGGGGCACCCCGAAGGGAGGGTAATCAGAAAAGGACTATCACTGAAGGTGAAGCCGAAGATTTTTGGCGCCGAATGCAGCCAAAGGAATACTCCATTGTTGAGCATTTAAAGAAAACACCGGCCCAAATATCGGTGCTAGCATTGCTGCAAAGTTCACCCCAACACCGCCTGGCTCTAATGAAGGTGTTGGAGGAAGCTCATGTCCCGGCTGGAACAAACAGTGAAAATCTGGCCGAAATGGTCGCCCATGTTATGGAGGAACATCAAATTGCCTTCACAGAGAAAGAGTTGCCCAAGGAAGGCATAAATCACAACAAAGCGTTGCACATCACTATCATGTGTCGCAACAAAGTGGTAACCCGGGTATTAATTGACAATGGGGCAGGACTTAACATTTGCCCCGAATCTACCTTGACTCAGCTAGGGTATGACCTTGGAAAGGTTCGTCAAAGCCACACTAACATAAGAGCATTTGACGGAGGACGTTGTGATGCCACTGGAGTAGTTGATTTGGATATTCAAATAGGACCCGCTGAGTTCACCACTGAATTCCAAGTCATGGAAATACCCGCCAATTACAATTTGCTTCTGGGAAGACCATGGATCCATATGGCAGGGCAGTACCATCCTCGCTCCATCAATCTATAAAATTTGTCTGGGAAGGAGAAGAAGTGGTGATCCACGGAGAAGCCAGCATGCACAATTATCCAGACAATTCTATACCTGTCATTGAAGCCACACCCAAAGGAACGGATTTCCATGTCATGGAGTTAGTAGGAGCGGCCCACAAGATAGACTCCATGGAAACTCCCATGCCGGCGGTTTATAAAATGATTGCTTCCACCATGATTCTAAACGGGTTTGAACCCGAAAAAGGTTTAGGGAAGAATTTGCAGGGCATCACTGAGCCCATTCCTATCCTTCAAGATAATTTTCGCTTTGGGCTTGGTTACATCCCAACAGAAGAAGAGATACCTACCAAGAAGAAACAAGAGGTTGCAGATCTCTGCAAACCCATTCCAAATCTGTACCAGTCATTTCCCCACAGAATGCCTATGCCTGAGGATGCTGACATTGAAGAAGGGATAAGGATGCTATTCCAAGAGGAAGATTGCTCCGTGATTCTAGAAGAATGTCTTTGAAACACCCAAAGATCGAGAGAGCGGAGATCGGGCGAGCAGCTGTCCAACTGGACCTCTACCCCGCTACTGGCTCTTCGGTAGAGAAAGATGAATTTATTTTTGAAAATGGGGAGAATCGGTCGAGGCCCGATTACTCACCCTCTTTGTCACTTACATACCTCGTAATGTTTTCAAAAATGAAAATGGCTTGACCTAAGCCAGGACCACAGTTTGTACTTCTAAATATTTTTAATTAATGAAAGCCTCGGTTTATCAAAACTGTTTTATTTATTTGTTGCATGCATGTTTTATACTAACATATTTTGCCTTGAATTTCTTTTCAGTAATAAAAACAATAAAGCAACCTTAAATGTCATGACATGTTGCGAAACGAATGAGTCGGGCAGCATAGATGAAGAAGAATATGAGGAATACGATGAGACCACAATGCTACCTGAGGGTCTCACGGAAGAAGTAGAACAATTGGAGAATGAGCAAAAGCCAAACTTGGATGAAACAGAAACCATAAATCTAGGTGATGAAGAGGATGTCAAAGAAACAAGGATAAGCGCACACCTAGATACCCCTCTCAAAGAAGAATTGATAAGTTTGCTAAGGGAGTACGTGGATATCTTCGCATGGTCATACGCCGACATGCCAGGGCTAAGTACCAGCATAGTGTCTCACAGGCTACCCATCAATGAGGGTTTTGCTCCAGTAAAGCAGAAAACCCGACAATTCAAACCGGATCTTAGTATCCGAATCAAAGACGAGGTGGAGAAACAAATTGAGTCTGGAGTGGTGGAAGTGACATCATACCCCACATGGCTAGCCAATATAGTCCCGGTGCCCAAGAAAGATGGCAAGATAAGAATCTGCGTGGATTACCGAGATCTTAACAAGGCTAGCCCAAAGGATAATTTTCCACTCCCGAACATCCATATACTCATAGATAATTGTGCCAAGCACGAGTTACAATCATTTGTGGATTGTTTTGCCGGCTACCACCATATCTTAATGGATAGAGAGGATGCTGAGAAAATAGCCTTCATCACCCCATGGGGAGTGTACCATTACAGGGTAATGCCCTTCGGCCTCAAGAACGCCGGCGCAACATACATGAGAGCAATGACTACCATTTTCCACGACATGATCCATAGAGAGATTGAAGTCTATGTGGACGATGTCATTATCAAGTCAAGGAAAGTTCGGAGCATACCACACATTTGAGGAAATTCTTCGACAGACTCCGAAAGTTTAATTTGAAATTGAACCCGGCCAAATGTGCGTTCGGAGTACCGGCTGGAAAGTTACTGGGGTTCATAGTCAGCCGAAGAGGCATAGAGCTAGACCCAACAAAGATCAAAGCAATCCAAGAGTTGCCTCCTCCCCAAACTAAGAAAGAAGTCATGAGTTTCCTGGGAAGGTTAAATTACATTGGGCGGTTCATAGCTCAATCCACCATCATTGTGGAGCCCATCCTCAAGCTTTTGAAAAAGGACGCTCCTACAAAATGGACAGAGGAATGCCAAGAGGCATTCGACACTATCAAGAGATACTTGTCCAACCCACCAGTCCTGGTACCACCAAGGCCTGGGAGTCCTTTGCTGCTATACTTGTCAGTTGCTGAAAAGGCCTTCGGGTGCGTGTTAGGACAACACGATGAAGAAGGGAAAAAGGAGCGTGCCATTTATTATCTGAGCAAAAAGTTCACAGCCTGTGAGGCAAGATATACGCTAGTGGAAAAAACTTGTTGTGCTCTAACTTGGGTAGCTCAGAAATTGAGGCATTATTTGTCTTCATATACCACTCACCTCATATCCAAGATGGATCCATTGAGGTACATATTCCGTCAGCCCATGCCCATCGGGAAGTTGGCCAAATGGCAGATGCTGTTGAGTGAATTTGACATTGTATACATAGCCCAGAAAGCCGTCAAAGGACAGGCCTTGGCTGACTTACTAGCCGCAAGCCCGGTGGATGAAGAGCTTGAACCACTTCGTACCCATTTCCCAGACGAAGGGGTGTTGGCTATAGAAGAAGAAGCAACAAAATCCTATACTGGCTGGAAATTGTTCTTTGACGGAGCAGTGAATTACAAAGGTTCCGAAATCGGAGCGGTCTTGATATCAAAAAATGGGCAACACTACCCCATGGCCGCCAAGCTCAAATTCCGCTGTACCAACAACATGGCTGAATACGAAGCCTGCATCCTAGGTCTCAGAATGGCACTAGATATGGACATCAATGAATTATTGGTCATTGGAGATTCCGACTTACTGATTCATCAAGTACAAGGCGAATGGGCCACTAAGAATGAAAAGATCTTACCATATGTGAACTTGGCACAAAGATTGTGCAAGAAATTCAGAAAGATTGAGTTTCGACATACGCCAAGGGCTCAGAATGAATTTGTTGATGCACTGGCCACAATAGCATCAATGATCCAACATCCTGAAAGCAGTCACATCGACCCGCTAAGGATAAGTCTGAAAGAAGAACATGCCCACTGTTGCCATGTGGAAGCTGAGCCAGATGGCAAGCCATGGTACAACGACATCAAAATGTATCTGGAAGGACGGGAATACCCCGAAGGCATTACAAATGGACAAAAGAAGACCATCCGAAGAATGGCAAATGGTTTCTTCCTAAACAAAGAAGTGTTATACAAACGGACGCCGGATTTGGGTCTACTTAGATGTGTAGATGCCGGCGAAGCCACCAAACTTCTAGAAGAAGTACATGCGGGAACATGTGGACCCCATATGAATGGATTCGTACTAGCAAAGAAGATTCTACGAGCAGGATATTATTGGATGACCATGGAGAGTGATTGCTGCAAATATGTGCAAAGGTGCCATCAATGCCAGATCCACGGTGATCTAATCAAGGTCCCTCCAAGTGAGCTTAATGCTATGAGCTCACCATGGCCTTTCGTTGCTTGGGGCATGGATGTTATTGGACCCATTGAACCCGCAACCTCGAATGGCCACCGGTTCATTTTGGTTGCCATTGACTATTTCACCAAGTGGGTGGAAGCAACGTCTCACAAATCAGTAACAAAGAAAGTGGTGGCGGACTTTGTGCGAAACCACATCATATGCAGATTCGGTGTACCCGAGTCCATCATAACAGACAATGGAGCAAATCTGAATAGCCACCTGATGAAGGATATCTGTGAGCAATTCAAGATCACCCATCGAAACTCGACAGCTTACCGACCGCAAATGAACGGAGCCGTAGAAGCAGCCAACAAGAATATCAAGAGGATATTGAGGAAAATGACTGATAATCATAAGGGTTGGCACGAGCAGTTGCCTTATGCTTTATTGGGATACCGTACTACGGCCAGGACTTCAACAGGAGCAACTCCATACTTGCTGGTCTATGGAACCGAAGCAGTCATACCTGCTGAAGTTGAGATACCTTCCCTGAGAATCATTCAAGAAGCAGAATTAGACAATGCTGAATGGGTCCGAGCTCGATATGAGCAATTGGCTTTAATTGATGAGAAAAGGATGGTTGTCGTATGTCACGGTCAATTGTACCGACAAAGGATGGCAAGAGCTTTCAACAAGCGAGTCAGAACCAGACTTTTTCAGATTGGGCAAATGGTGCTCAAAAGGATTTTTCCACATCAAGATGAATACAAAGGGAAGTTTGCTCCCAACTGGCAAGGTCCTTATGTGGTCCGCAAAGTACTCTCCGGAGGAGCGGTAGTATTGGCAGAAATGGACGGACAAGAGTGGCCAAAGCCGATCAACTCAGATGCAATCAAGCGCTACTATGCATGAAGAAGGAGTTTCTCAGTTTGTAATAGTACTCTTTGCTTGTAATCGTTATTCTATTTTGCTTGTATTAGTTATTTCCTTTTGCTTGTAATCATTTTGTAATAGATAGGCTAAAACAAAACATCTTTTGTAATATGAACTACGCAATGACCTGATTTCCCCACAGTGGGATACGTAGGCAGTCCATTTGGGACCCGATCGCTTTATTAGTAAAAACCAAAAGTCCATTATTTTATTTCTGAACTACGTTCGACCTGAATTCCTGCTGCGACAGGATACGTAGGCGCTCTTTGAGCTCGGTCGCATCAAAAGAAAAACCCAAGAAAACCCCTAGGAAGCCTCAGAGATAAGACTTCACAAAGGAGCAAGGATTGCTGCACGCCCGACTGGGGCAGAATTTTTGAGAGGATCTCAAAAATTCGCGCCGTCAAGCCACTACAAAATTCAGCTAACCCAGGACTCTAAACTGGGGCAGAAATTTTGAGGAGACCTCAAAATTTCCCGAAAGATTCGGCATAAGAATTGATAGATCGAAATTTAAACTGGGGCAGAATTTTTGAGAAAAGGTCTCAAAAATTCCGCGTAAGGAAGCAAAAACCCTAGTCACGGAAGAAAGGATCTCCCTCATTCAAAGCACATGTCATGACAATTAATAATGCTTTAATTTTTCCACAAATTAGATACCCTTATGGTAGCATTACAAAAATGATTTTTCTGCATAATGAAAATAGGTTTATCTTTCGAATACCGGAGCTAAAGGGGTTTCGGGTCCAGAAAGCCGAAGATGCGACAGCGCCGGCAACACGGATCAACTTAAAATAGGAAAAAACTAACCCATTTCTGATGCAGGTCCCCAGGACATCGGAAGATGATCCTTTTTCTAACCTTGCTTCATGTGCAGGAAACGTTTCGCTAAAGAAGGTCCAGACCGCTGTTGAGATCCGGCTTTCGGAATATATATCCAGCCACGAGGGCTATGAAAGATTTTAACTACCACCAAGGACAAAAGCCACAAAGGCTAAGAAAAATCAGAATACCATGAGGGTTAAGTATCCAGCCACGAGGGCTATAAAAGATCAAAGGCCATAAGGGCAAATATCTAGCCACGAGGGCTATAAAAGATCTGAATGCCATAAGGGCAAAGTAGCTAGCCACGGGGGCTATGAAAGATCTGAATACCACTAGGGCAAAATATTAAGCCACAAGGGCTATGAAAGATTTTGAATGCCAAAAGGGCAAAATATTAAGCCACAATGGCTACAAAATTCCTGGAAATTGCCACAATGGTAAATGTTTGGCCAAAAAGGTCATAGTAAAACAATACGACATATCCGACCAAGAGGGTCACAGCTGGGATAAAGGACGAAAGAAAGACGATTCCATTCAATTCGCATCACTTTTTCTTATTTTCCAAGGGCCATATCTTTTTTATTCGCATCACTTCTTCTTATTTGCCAAGAGGGCCATTGCATATCTTTATTTTCCTTTATTTTCCGAGAGGGCCATTCATACTTATTTGCCAAGAGGGCCATTGCATATCTTTATTTTTTGCTGCCGAGAGGGCCATTCATACAAACATTCCAAGAGGGCCATTGCATATTATTTTCCTTTCATAGAAGATGGCCATTCATACAGAGGGCCATTCATACAAACATTTATTGCCATTGCATATTATTTTCTCTGTTTGCCAGAGGGCCATTCATACAATGCCAAGAGGGCCATTCATACAAACATGCCAAGAGGGCCATTCATACAAACATGCCAAGAGGGCCATTGCATTTCAACTGCCAAGAGGGCCATTCATACAAACATGCCAGAGGGCCATTGATACAAACACGCCAAGAGGGCCATTTTTTCAAACATGCCAAGAGGGCCATTTATTTCAAACACATGAAGAGGGCCATTTATATAAATTGCCAAGAAGGCCATTCATACAGACATGCGAAGAGAGCATTTTATTTCAATTGCCGAGAAGACCATGCATATAAATTATGGGATATAACAAGACAGCAAAGCGATGTAAAACCGGTCACGAGACCGCAATATTCGCTCAAAAGGCAAGACGATGTAAATTCGGTCAGATGACCGCAGTATTCGTCATCCAAAAATCAACGTTACTCAGCAGATGGAAGCAGATTTGTAGCCGCCAAAGAGCAGGTTGATCAAATCAAATCCAAACAGATTGCGGAGCAAACGTGGAACTTTTTCTTACGCAACCGGTCGAGATAAGGTGCCCATGAGAGTCAAGCTCTCCGGCCAGGACTTGGAAGATCACTCCTCACCATGCTCAGCCACACAAGATTGTTTATTTGCTTATGTGCTTTGTTTGTTTTTATTATTCCGCAACCGGTCGGACACACACCGGAACACACAAAGGCATTCCCACATAAGGGATATCCTTTTCCTCCGATCGAGTCGAACTACAAGTGACTTGATTCCCAAGAACAGGGATATGTAGGCGGACTCAATGCCAGAGAGTCAGTCACACTCCTACCAATCACACCGGACTTCCCAGCTTGACAGCCGAGAAATCTAAGAATTTGCTTTAATTTGCATTTAGAAGTCATAATCGAGTCGAACTACAAATGGCCTGAATTCTCATGAAACCTGAGATATGTAGGAAACCCAAAAACCAGGGTCCGGCCATATATTTTGAAAATTGCATAAAAATGAGGGGCAATATGACTTGGGTCAGTCAAAAATCAGGGTTAGTCAAATTTCGTTGCTCGGGAATGGTCCCGCCATCCCCGAACACCGAAGGGGCAGTTGTTGACACCTAATTTTTGACCTCCCATAATTTATTTTAATTGCTCAAAATGCTTGAATATTAAATGGGGGAATATTTTTTTTTTTAGAAAAAATCAGGATGATTTTATAAACTATGCATATAATATTTTACCTTTATTGTTTGGTAAAATAATTTCTATAATAAATCATTTGGAAATTATTTCACAGCAATTAATGATGCATTTTACTAATTTCAACCAGAAAATAGTGTAAAATAGCTATTTATTTAATTGTGCAATTATCAAAAATTAATCAGCAAATATTTACCCCATTTTAATTCAAGGAAATTGATTTGATTGAAATAAATAATCATTTTTACCCCCCAAGATTTTATTTCTTCATACTCCATTTATATGAGCAATTCTCAAATTAATTATATTTAATTTAAATGATTAATTATGGTTATATTTATAAATTTCTTATTATATGTTTAATTATGGCTACAATTGAAATAATCAATTAGTTAGTCAACTTTCACCCGTTACCACCATGAATCGACCAAACGGGGTGCTAACGATCTTATTTATTTGATTTTTCGTATTATTATTGCATTTTTTAAACGGTCTAACACTGTAATCTTTTAATGATTCTTATTTGTTTGCGATTTTGAATTTTGAGATCCTATTGGTTCATGATGAACTTTTCAGATTGAGTTTTTGTTAGTCGAATCTTGACCCTTGATGTATAGTTTGACTCGATCTTGGCCCTTCAACACCAAATTGTGAGGAAAAATCCCAACTTGGAGGATTGTCCCACATCGGATTATTTAGGGTTTTAAGGGTTTAGGAAATTCTATAAATAGGGTCTCGTTTTCTCATTAAAAAGGCATCGGGCAATCTAGAATTTTTTTTTTAGCTTGTAAACACTGAAAATACCTGTGGTTCTAGCTTCTTCCTGAGACCTTTAAATTTTTTCAGTGAGTTTAAAGTTTTTAAATCTTTTTCTTGGGTGTTCTGGTTGGTTTGGAACATTTGGAGTTGATTCCAGGTCCAATCTCTTCAAGGCTGTGCCTCAAAAGGGTAATTTCGTATTTCTCTTTATTTCTTTATATTTATCCTGTGCTATGTGTTCTTTATGATAATTCAGTTTATTGTTTATGTAGTGTTAAGATGTTCTATCTCAGTTATGCTGTTTTCTGCTTTAATCTGCTGAATGATTAAGTTTTATTATATAAAGTGCGTTGTTTGTTGATCAGTGTGTGTTGTTACTCTCATGATCAGTCAAATACACAAGTCATGTTAGTATAGTCCTTGTGTCAGTCCGGTTTGTCCATAATAGGCACACCATGTGTTGTGATCTAGTTTATGAGATATTTGTTAAAAATGACATTTAAATATCATCTATATCATCCTATGCCTGTCTAATTTGTGGTTGACATGTTTTTTTTTTTTTTTTTTTGAGTGGATATGCCCATTAATTTAGTCCATGATTGAATAGAGACTCGATCTTGCTTTTTTTTTGGGGGGGGGTGGGGGTGATTAGCAAGGATGAGTTAGACATATTAACTTAGCTATGGAGAGTGTGTTTGGTCATAAGCTTGATGTGTTCTGATAGCTCTAGATATGGCTACAACCTGTTCTGTTGCATTAATCTTGAATCATAAGTGACATAGGAGACCTAATGAGAAGTTTTCTTAGTTGTTAGTAGGGAAATCAACTTAAAATAAGATCATTATGTGTTGAACCTGTGAGATTTCCCGACACTGTGGGATTTCACTAGGTATGTTTTTGTTGTTATACGTGTTGAACTCCGTCTAGATATGTCATTTAGATGTTGTTTTATTTTGATTATGGTTGGCCATCATGTGTGCTATTGTTTAAACTCTAGAGGGTAATATAGGGGTGGCATAGTCAGATCCTATTTGTAATTAAGCTTGATTAATGCAAGGGTTGGTCTTAGTTGATTCTATAAAGGGCATGACCTGTGTCAAAGTTGGAATTTATGCTTTAGTCCTTAAATATGTGTGATTTTAGTGTAGGGAATGTAGCTTCAGTGTGTCTAAACACCATGCTAACTGTTTGGTTACTGTCTTTCTCTTTGTTAAAAACCACGCCTACATTTATGTAACACAACTTACATTCCTTTCCTACACTGTTCTTGTGACAACCTATTGAAGGGTCATTTTTGTCCCCTGTTTAGGTAATGTGAAATAACGAAATAGCAAGGTGTTAAGTTGTCTTTATATGTTAGTCTCATATGCATTACTTGATCTTTGTCTACTGTTTTTACATTGCAAGTTTAAGTACCTTTTTTCCTGGAATTTAACCAAGGCAGTTTTGGCATATATATATATATATATATATATATATATACACTCCCATCTAACACATTATTAGGGAGGTTTAAGTGGTCATTTAGGATCAAACTTAAGCCCTCCCCGGTGTTCGCCATGCTTGAGGTTCAAAGAAGCCCCTTGGATCTTGTGCAACATCGGGAATATAGGGGTAAAAGCTTTCCTATAATTGACCATTTGAAAATCTTTATAGGTGTGTATTACTATGTATGCCATAGATATACATTGGTATATCCCGTTCTCTGTTCTGGTTTAAAGCTTGAAGTTGTTCAAATTTTATATTGGTTTTGGGCTCATTCTATTTTAATTCGATGGTCTGTTTAAATGTTTGCCTAAGTATGCATACATGGCATTAATTCCTTATCTTTTCATTTGGGAACCTCCTAAGATTAGGTGGCGACTTTTTTAAAACAAAGTCCGAAAGAGCACCAACGATTTCGAAGTAGATTTTTCGAGTGCTAAACCCGCCCGCAATTATCAACTGTCATTGCATGCATATCATAACTCCGCCACTCCTGGCATTTATTTTACATTTTGTTCCAAAGGTGATTTCATGGAGCACGCGGTCGTACCTTCACTAAAAAACCAAAATACTCCTTTTGGAACCGTTATGAGGTGGGGTTGGTTCGTGGTTGTCCAACAACCCTAACGGTTCAGCCCCAGTTGTCCACTCGGGTTCTCGGTCTTTTGTGAAAAACCCATTCTAGTAAAACAAGGATAGACCTAAGTCAAATCCCTACTGAACTAGAGCATTCATACCTAGACGCGCTTTAGGTATCTCGGCCCCACCTAAAGCTCATTAAGAGAGACCACCTTGTGCTCGGACAGACTATGACCCGAAGAACACCGCATCTCATTTGTATGCTATGTGGAAGCATGTTTAGTGCCTATGTGATGAACCGTTGACCATGTGGGGATGGGGGAATCCTAACGGTGTTCTATTTTGTAGATGGAAGGCCGCATCCGCTTTGACATAATCGTCAAAGCTCCGGATTTTTTGAGGGTTTGGTGGGCATGGTTAGGGGATCCTTACAAGAAGACAATTAGTTGCACTCTAGATCACTTGCCAGCTATCATGACGATGAAAGGTTGCCCAGAACTAATAGAGGTGTTAGCCAGACATTGGGACGATAAGGAAATATTGTTCCGCTTCGGCGAAATTGAGATTACTCCGACCTTAGTGGAGATTAGGGATGCCATAGACAAAGAATGGAACCTATCTAAGGAGATGACACAAACCAGATCACCACCTGTCATTTCCACAAAGGCCCACAGTCGGCCAGATCAGGAAGTTCCTTGCACTGACTGAAGCACCCTGGGCGCGAGGGCCCACCGTAGCCTTTAGAGATCTGTATGGGAGATGCCACCGGATATACTCTATATCAGATAGAGTTCAAGAGTAGAGAGGAGTGGGAAGCTGTTAGACCCTTGGCGTTCGCCATAGCCTTGCTAGGCATTATAGTGTTTCTATAGGGGGACTCGATGGCCATAGACACCCGAGTGATCTACTTAGCCCATGCTATCTTCTATGGTATAACTAAGGACCAAGAAACGAGGTACTTTGACTTAGCACCCATTATCCTGGCAGATATTTTTCGGGCTTTGGACAAATGCCGGAATGGTTTCTGATACTTCCAAGGATGTAGCATGTTGTTACAATAGTTGATTATCAAACACTCAACATGGCTAAGGAAGTCCAGTATCTGAGCAACCACACCCAATAGACCGCCTTACAAATTATTGCCCGAACCTTGGTTACATGTCCAAAGGATCGTGAGCCAGCTTCTTTGAGGAATTGATTGAAGGTAGAATCCAATGGATGTTTCTTAACTTCATCATATAATGTGGTGGTTCGGGGCAAGAATTGTCCTTTTGTGCCATTAGCCGGAGTTCGAGGAATCCGTCCTTATTATCCATCTCGGGTTTTAAGGCAATTTGGCAGGAGGCAAGTGATACTACAGGTAGGGAATCCTGAGCAATTCATCATTGAGCACACAGGGCAGAAGATTAAGAACGCCGAGGTGATCCTCAGATAATGGAATGGCCGCGTGAGTTGGGGTCCAGATACTTTAGCTTCAGATAGGTTCGAAGCAGGGTGCGACCCAGGGTATCATGAATGGCTACTGGGGCACCTGGCCCATGCATCTATCCTAAGGCCTACACCTTCTCACGACGCCCAAGAAGAGGAGCGTCTGAAGGAATGTCTGGAAAGCACGGATGAGCACCTGACCCATAATTTAGAAGAAACAGATCCAGTAATAGTCAGGATTGAAATGTACCAACCACGACTTCGGATTTAGACCACCCTTCGGAGGGTCAAGAAGGCCAATACAAGCCAGGCCTCGACAACAGCCGCTGGAGGAGAACCCTGCTGATTTACTGCTTTATATTGAGCCCCTTGTCGCTTCATCATCTTTGTAATCCCTTCAGGGAAGATATTTTTATTTATTAACTAATGATGATTTTTTGGGGTAATGGTTCGCTCTCACAAATGGCACTTGCATGCTTCAATCGATTAGAAGAGCCTTAACTGAAAAGGTTTTGGGAATGCGAATAGTATAAATATCAGCTGAACTATATGAATGCTTGCTACGTGTTTCACATGCCTACTTGTTGTGTATGTTATCGTATATTAAGGCCTGAATACATTTGATCCGATGATCTAAAGCCACATACCAAAAGAAAAACCAAAAGCTTAAAACTTACCCAAATTTATCTCCATAAAAGGTTGACTTACAATGGCAAACCAAGGAGAACAAGAGACGCGGACTCTGGGAAAGACAGCGAAAATATTGAGAGACAAAGTACTACAAATGGAGAAGCACCTCCAAGAGATAGGGAAGAAAATTGAGGAAGTAGACCGATTGTTGGAGATGGTTGGAAACCCGCCAAAGGGCATACCCCAGGAACAATACTATGGGAATGTCTGAGAAGGAACAAGGAATTTAGTGCTGAACTATATACCTTTAGAGAGGAGGCCCATGACTCCTAGAGAAGGGACTCCAGGAGGAAGGAATGAAAGCCAAGGAGCCAGATCAGATCATTCGGTAATAGAGTCGGACCCCCAAGAGGAGTCAGAGCCCCAACAGGAAGCTCTGAATCCATTGAGGAGGAGGAACCAGAAGAGGGAGAGGAAGAACCTCAGAATATGGAGGAAGAGGAAATGGAGCCTATTGAAATAGAGGCTGAGGGGGAAGAAGAACCATTTGGGATGTTCCCTGAGTTTGCAGAGGAGGAGAATGATGCCAATGAGGAATTTGATTGTTATGCCCCAACTAACGAGGGATTTGACTTCTATGCACCCTCACCCATGTTAGTACCTGCCACCTCCACCATGGCATCAGCGATTTTCGAAAGGGTAGGTCCTTCTAAACCTGCTTGGTGGGGAATAGCCTTCAAAGCCCATTCTTCCCCATTCAGAGTGGCCCCACGGCCTGTCACCTGTAAGGAGGTATATAAGAGGATGGCTGCCACAAGAGTGCCTTGCACCACTAGGGCTAGGTTTCTACTGCCCGAGTTGGTGTACACATACAAAAGGTTTCCGTTCCACCGCAACTAGGCTGGTCATACCCTGAACGAGTGTCTAGGGTTACGGAGAAGAATTTATAGTCTAATTGATGATAGAATCATTGGGACTTTATGGGGGCTGCACACCTTACTAGTTCATGACCCTATTATCCTTGGAGAAGGAGTCATAGCTGGTACTCAGATCTGGCGATATGATTTCACGATCTTCAAGGAATCATGCGCCCACATATTCTCAACTCTGTTTAGTCTGAGGAAGATTAGACCTATGGAACCAGCCCACGAGCCCGCGCCATTAGAGCCCAACAGAAACAAATTTTACCTGTATCATACAGGAGCAATGGGGCACGACATAGAAGAGTGCCACACATTCAAGCTCAAACTTGAACACAAGATCAGTACATGAGAGATCTTGGTCACCTTACCACCACAGTACACAGAAGGAAGGAGAACGAGAGAGAGCGAGTTCGTAAGGACAGCGACTCGCAGAACTACATTTTTGGGTAGATAATAGGTGTCCCCATTTTTGTATATAAAAAGTTACCCCCTCTCCCCATAAATATTGTAAGGAACCGCACCGACATGATATCCCTATGGGGGGATACGCGGGAAGCCCTAGCCGAGCCTGGTCTGGGGATGTCTTTAGCTAGGTTTAGCTTAAAGGATATTTAGGAAAGATATATGTCCTTCTTTTGTTAAACGAACTACGATAGGGCCTGATTTCTTCTGGTGGGATACGTAGGCAATCTATGTAAGACTCGGCCCCTACATAATATAAATCACAATTTCCCCCCATTTGGTTAACAAGGAAGGGTTTACCAGAGTAAGTTAGCCATAAAGCCCATTGAACCAATATTTACCCAAACATCAAAAGCTCATAAACACCTGAACCTTTAGAACAAAGGATCAAGAGTGTTCAAGCTTAATATATGACTTTATGTGCTATATGAGCTTTGAATATCAATATGTGATATCTTGTTTTTATACTTTATGTCAAGTAACTAACTTTGTCTACCGTTGAGTTATTCTTGTCTTATAGAACGAGGCCGATTAGCGCAGTACTGAAAGCTAGCATACTTCACAAGATCCAAAGTCTCGTTAGCATCCCTAGCAGACAAAGGCAAAGAGAAGATGACCGGTACCCCCGAGAACAGAACTGAGCTCGCTCTCCGTGATGGAGATGCCCAAGACCCACAAGAGGTATCATCTCAAGAAGATGTGATTGCGACACTACTGACTGCCGTTATGGCTCTATAAGAAAAGGTAGCCAGGAATAAGGCAACGAATATGGGCAAGGATGCCTCGACATAGGAAAGAAGGCCTCCCCATCCATTCCCTTCCCTGATCTCACCAATGCCCTATCACTTTCCTATATACCCACCAGGAACCATCCCACCTCCTTTAAGCTCCACCAACCCAATCCACGTTGGTCCCTTTTACTACACTCCTCCTCCAATAAAGTACACTTAAATCCCAGGGACCACTTACTCAGTTCTTTCTTACCAGGTTCCTCATCCCGTTATCACAAACTCGGCAAGCCAATTTCGTGGTCCAGCTCCACCAGCTGGGCAAACCACCACTGCCCCGCTCAACCATACCACCCACCAAGTCTCGTTCTTCACTCCTAACGCCCCCAGCGAATGCTATCTGAGGCATAAGGAACTAGACCATTATAAAGAAATGGAAAGGGCCTAAAGAGCCGAACAGGATAAGCTGGAAAGAGATATGGAGAAAAAGATGGAGGAATAACTGGAGAAATCCAACAGGTTTGCAATAAAGGCTACAGGCCTGAGATATGATGACCTGTGCATGCATCCGTATCTGGACCTACCTGAAGGGTTCAAGATCCCAAAATTTGAGATGTTCAATAGAGTAGGGAATCGCAAGGCACACCTCCGATCCTACTGTGACCAATTGGTCGAAGTAAAGAAAAATGAACCTCTAATCATGCGATTATTCAGTCGTAGCCTGACCGGAGAAGCCGCTGAATGGTTCGCAACTCAAGATATGCGTCAATGGCACACCTGAGAAGACATGACAGAGTCCTTCATGGAAAGATTCCCGCTTTAATGTCAAAATAGTACCAAACTACATGAAGTTTACCAGTAGGTGGAGGGCCGAAGCAGCCCGCGTGAAGCCACCAATGTGTGAAAGAGAACTAGTCTCTGTGTTCATCAGATCCCAGGAGCCTGATTTTTACGATAGGATGCTATCTATGGCTGGAAGACCGTTTGCTGAGTTGGTCAAAATGGGAGAGGCTATAGAAATGGTCTCAAATCCAGAAAAATAGGTAGTGTCTTTAACAAGGCATCTGGACAAGCTACTGCAGGAATCTTCCGCAAGAAGAAAGAGGACGTGGCAAGCATATCCCACATTCCAAACCCAAGCCCAAAAGAACCACAATCCACCCACATAACTACACCCCTCATAAATTATCCAACACCGGTGTATTATGCACAACCAAGCTTTAGCACCACTGTACCAGCTTACACAGCTCTGTCTAGTATCCGTGTGTCTGTTCCCACTTACCAAGCATCACCCCAACAAAATTACAGCCCAAATAACCTACCACAAGTATATCAGCTACCCCAGAATTACCAAAATCAATCGCCGCCCCCCAACATACAATACTTCACGTCCTGATTCGAGAAAAGGCCAGTAAAGGAATTCACCACGCTCCTCGAGCCTAGGGCTTGGCTCTTTGAAAGGCTATTGGCTGCAGGGTTGATTTAGAAGGTCCGGCGAAAACCAGTACAATCGGGAAATAGATTTTACAGGGCTGATCAGACTTGTGCCTATTATTCAGGAGGAAATAGGCACATCACAGAGGACTGCATAAATCTCAAGCACAAAATTCAAGATCTGATTGACAAAAGGGAAATCATTTTGGAAACTGCAGCTCCCAATGTGAACACAAACCCATTGCCTAACCATGGAAACTATGGAGTCCACATGATTGAGAGGAATGAGGACTGGAAAGCTTGCAGAGCATTGATCCCCAGAGCAGTCAAATCCCTGGAACACACAGTAGCCTCTCTCATACTCTAGAAGAATCCAAATTTCAAGGTTCTGGTCCCAGCACCAGGAGCCACAAAAGCAACATCGAGATTTAAAACCTTGACTCCAGCACCCAGGGTAGCCAGGTGGCACAACAAATTACGCCCAACAAGCCAGTCACTGCACAAGCAGCCATGACTCAGGGCATGACCCGCTCAGGGAGGTGTTACACTCTCGAAGAGTAAGCTCAGAATGCTATAAGAAAAGAAAGCACCCAAAAGAGGGCAATAACTGAAGGAGAAGCTGAGGATTTCTGGCGGCGCATGCAGCCAAAAGACTACTCCATCATTGAGCATTTGAAGAAAACATTGGCATAAATATCGGTGTTGTCCTTACTAGCCAGCTTCCTATCACACAGGCAAGCCCTCATGAGAGTGTTAGATGATGTGCACGTACAAGCTAGTATAAGTAGCGAGGATCTAGCTGGACTGGTAACCTATATCATCGGAGAACACAAAATCTGTTTCTCAAAAGAGGATTTGCCAGCAGAAGGAACTTCCCACAATAGAGCCCTTAACATCACCGTGGAATGCCATGGTAAAGCAATAGGGAGGGTGCTGGTGGACAATGGATCAAGCCTTAATATTTGCCCTGTTACCACATTAAACCAGCTTGGCTGCGACATAGGCAAGATTCGCCAAAGTGGAACAAATGTCAGAGGATTTGATGGATCTCTAAGTGATTCCCTTGGGGAGATAGACCTACAGATCCGGGTTGGGCCTGCCACTTTCATAACAGAATTCCAGGTCATGGCAATGACCGCCAACTATAATATGTTCTTGGGAAGACTCTGGATACACTCCGCCGGTGCAATCAAGTCAGCTCTGCACCAAGCCATGAAATTTGAATAGGAAGGATGGGAAATTGTGGTGGCAGCTGAGAAGGATATTCAGAAGTATCCTTACAACATCATTCCTGTGATAGAAGGGAGTCCTCACTTACCAAACTTTCATGTAGTGGAATACGTTTGGGCCACTCATGTGGAAGAAGAGATTAGTAAGCCTATGCTAGCAGTCTACAGAATGATTGCCTCCACCATGCTGAGGAATGGTTTTGAAATAGGAGAAGGTCTACGAAGAGACCTCGGAGGGATAACAGAGCCTGTCTCAATCCCAAAGGAAAATTACCACATCAGTCTAGGGTATACTTCTAGCGAAGAAGTGCTCACAAGGGCGATAAAGAGAGAGCCTAGAACAAGGAACTTGTTTCATCCAATTCCGGGTTTGTACCAGTCATTCCCCAGAAAGATGCCGATGCTGAACGAAGAAGAAACTTATGGGAGTCTCGAGTCGCTGTTCCAAGGAGAGGGGTGCTACGTGCTCATTAAAGAAAATCAGGAGACACCCAACATACGTAGTCTGAGGCCAGGAGAGCGCCTGAGCAATTGGACATCCACCCCTCTCTTGGCTCCTCGGTAGAGAGATGGATTTTCCTTAAAACCTTTTGATAAAAGCAGTGACATCGGCTGAGGCCTGAATGATCGCCTTTTCTAAATTACTTCATAATGTTTAAAAATGGAAATGGTCTAACGTTGTTCCGAACCATGACCACAGCTGCATTCAATTGTTCTTGAATTAATGAAAAGCCTCGATCTATGTAACGACCCGTTTGGTCGTTATAGTCTTTCTGGCATTTTTGTCCTTATTCGAGCTTGGTTAGCTCACTTTTGGCTTGAGAAAATAGTTTTCACACTTTTCGAGATGTTTAGATTTGATTCAGGTGACTTTATGTGAAAATTGAGCTTAAAGCGAAAAATAGGTTACTCAAAGTTGACTTATGGGTAAACGGACCTTTTCAAAAATTGCCAATTCTGAGAGATTCGAATGGTCGCTGGAACTTATGTGCATATTTAGTTCGGTTCAAAGTGCACTCGGATGCATTTTGGGACTTGAGTTGGAAAATTGGAATTAAGGTATAGGGGGTTGACTCGGTCAACGAGACCTCCATTAGGAATTCTGAGGCCACGGGCGCGTTCGTAGCGTATTTTTATGTGTGTCTATGTGTGAGCAGATGACCTCAAAAATTAGTCAAAAAATCAGATTGAATTGTGAAATTTGGGTGGAATTCTGGTGTCTGGTGCCCACTTTGGCGGCACCAGCACCGCGGCAGCGGTACCGCTGGAGTGGTCCTGTTTTAGCGGTCAAGGAACCTCTGGGGCGGCACCGCTGAAGCGGTCTGAGTGACCGCAGAAGCGGTGATCGGGCAGTAACTAAGATATTTAAATGATATAAAACCCCAAGTCTTTTCATTCATTGTTGTTCTGAAGGTGGTTCATATTGGGAGCATTTCTAAAGGATTCGTAGAGGAGGTTCTTGGTGGTAAGTTCTCCTAATCCTTGTGCTATTTCATTAATCCTAATCATCTTACGATTCCTCTTCCCTTATCAATTCCTTAGTTATGAAAGATTAAAAGTGGGTTTTGATGAATCTTCTATATAGGCTTATTAATAATGAAATTGATGGAGTTTATGCTACATTTTGATGAATCGAAGGTTATTAATCATTTATCTTTCATTATTAGAGTTGAATTCTTGAATCAAAGAGTTAGGGTTTATACCCAAAATTGGGGGTTTTGCTTTAATTTCAAAATTAGGGGAATCCATGAGTTAAATTAGCAATTACTTGTTGGGTTATGATCATCTAGTGCTTAATTTGACATTTTACTCTCGAATTTTCCGTTTTAACCTTGTGGGCCCCGTTTTCCCAAATTCTAGCGCGAGATTTGACCTAAATTGAATGATAGCGATATTTGTATCGATCTTCATGATTTCTAATCTAAATTTCAAATATGCCTAGACTTCTTTGATCTTGAGGCACAACAGAAGGGGAAAGCGAAGGAGTGATTGTTGGTGTTTGATGTTCAGCCATCCAGGTAGGTTATGGCTTACCCTTGGTGCGACATTATATAGCGAAGCATATATTTAGATTATATCGTCAGAGAAAGCATGTAAACCTTCGGGTATGAAGTTGGGTTGGATATTATCTTAGGTTGGGCCCTGTTGCGTGATTACGGCTAGCCACCCCGTTGTGTTATGACTTGATTGTTATTATGTTGGTTTGATGCCACGTGATGTTAGTAGTTATTAGAACCTGTTGTTCCATATTGATTGTGACATTGTTCGCGTACTCACCGTGGTACTTGTGAGTTCTGCATATTGTTGGCGTACCCACCATAGTACTTGTGAGTTCTACATGTTGTTGGTGTACCCATGTTAGTACTTGTGACACTGATATATTCTTGGTGTACCCATGTTGGTACTTGTAATATTGATATATTGTTGGCATACCCATGTTGGTACTTGTGATATTGATTAGATTATTGATGTTGGCACATGCATTGCACGTATTCTCATCAATTCATAATACACTATTGATACCTTGATGATACTTGATGAAACACGGTGATGAGCTGGGATCGATTATTACTTGAGTGATGTGAGAGTTCGATAACTGATGTTCGTCCCGGAATCGTGGATTGAGTGAATTGATACTTGGTGAAAACTCTTTTTACTTGAGTGACGTGAGAGTCCGATATCTGATTTTCATTCCAGAATCATTAATTGAGTGAGTACATGGACTCCGCGGGTCCCCCAGGGTGGTGCCCGTTAGAACCTCCCGTTGGCAAAGATCCGGGGTCTCGTCTGTCTGTTGGGCAAAGATCCGGGATGAGTGTCACTTAGACTTCGCGAGTCACTTTGGGTTGTGCTATCGAGATGTCAATATTTTCGTCTGGAGTACATGTTTACACAGAATTTGCATGGCATTGCATTGCATTGCCTTTGGCTTATATTGTGATGATTTAGTGTTGTTCTTCTGTTATTTGATTTTCGGATTATATATATACTGAGACTTGACATACTTGGGTTTAGATGCTTCGATGTAGGTGATGACGGATACTTGATTTTGATTCTGTTTTGACTGATACTGGTTGATTTATCTGCTTATCCTGCTTTATTGTCTGAATTATGTTATTTATACTTAGTCAGCCGATGATACCTACCAGTATTGTTGTTTTGTACTGACTTACGTTTGCTGCATTCTTTTTTGGATGCAGAGTATTAGACAGGTTCTACTCTTTTCCCTCGTGGTTGATTGGCGAGGCTGCTGTAGAGTCATTCCACGGTGAGCATGATAACGGTGCTGCTCGGATGTTGTTTCCTTTACTTACTTGTCTTACTCTTATTTCGAGATAGTTGTATTACGAGACTTTATCATCTTTCAGATTTGTAGTATTTAATTACTGCTCTTGTATGAATTATACTAGATCTATAGGGTTGTATCTAGTATTTTTGCATTTTATCTTATATGGATGATTTGAGATTTATTGTATATTTATTTCTTTTGCCTTTACTTAAATTGGTTATATTGGGTTAAGGGTTCGCGTATCGCGGTGGGAATGATAGGTGCCCGCACGTCAGTCGTGACAAGTTAGTATCAGAGCCCTAGGTTATCTGGTCTATAATACAAGAGTGTGTCTAGTAGAGTCTTGTGGATCGGTACGATAAGCTCCGTACTTATCTGCGAGAGGCTATAAGACATTTAGGAAACTTTAAATTCTTTCATTCTCTCATGCGACTTTATTCAATTTGGTATCTAGTCGATTCCAATTAGTATCTGAATTTTCTTATCTTAATCACCCGCGAAAGGTGGACACTCGTTCTTAAATTTTTATGCGAATGGTTGATCTATGACGTGTGGTGGCTGGGTGCGAGATGTGTTATTCTGATTCGGGAAGGTGGTCAAGTTCAGTCTCTAGTTATGGCCTGAGTTTTCGATTGTGTGGAGTCGCTATTAGACTCCGTTGCTGGGTGGAGTCGCGATTAAACTCGTTTATTGTGAGAGTTCATGAGAAATGGGAAGATAGTTCAGAGGGTTACAGGGTCTTTATGTTTCAGTGTTTGGTTGCTGGGGAGTGACAAAGTGCAATTATGGCTTAACAATAGTGGGTTGCTCGATGGTATGATCGGTTTGACTTTAGCTTTGTCAGGGCCTTATGATGGTGTGCGTGACACTGGTGATGACCAATGAATGTGGACAACGTATTATGATCGCGTGTAATAGAGAAAGGAAGTTGACAATAAGGACATGAAAGAAGGCTTTAGTGGAAAGCGCATAGCAAGGTGAGACTTCATAGAATATCTTGGATATGGGTACTTTTGAGAGATTGGGAAGGGAAAAAATGGTATATGGCATGGTTGTCAGGATAAGGTTGCCACTGGTGCTATAGGTTATTCTTGATATGAGTTAGTTGATATTAAAGGACTACTTCGTTAGTAAGTGAATGCTATGGTCACATCGTTTGGTTGGTAAATTTTACTGGGCTGTAGGCTTTTGAGAGGCTAGTGAACGACTAATGAAAATGATTTCAAATATGGGCGTATGCGATAAGTTAATAACTTGAGGAGTTACGTGGTGCTCACTTAGACGGGAGGAGAAGCATTGATTTTGTTTTATGGTTCGTCGGGCTTAAATGGTGATTAATTTAGAGAATCGAGTGGATTTGAGCGTTTGTGGGTGGATAGTGATAAAAGTGATTTGAACAAAATACGAGAATTGAAGGATTACAATGAGACACCCTACTATCGGATTCAGGGGATTAAGGCTCGTAAGACTTGAGGTGAGAAATATGGGTACTTGAGCCGTGTTGGATTGCAGGAACATTATATCATGATGTACAGTAAGGGGTGTGACCGATGAGGTTGATGGGTGTCCACGAGGTTAAGGGCAGTAAGGAAATCGTTGAAGCAAGAGTTAGAGATGTGGGAGTTTAGTTGCAGTGTACAGTGTAGAGTGGGCTTAAGAGTTTATAGAGGGGTTGTGTGTTCAGTTATGTCATAGACTAATAGAGATTAGTGGGCGACTAAGGTTGGGAACCTTATATTCATTGTGTTTTTGGATAAATCCCTCTACTAGTGTGTTATCACTCGGCTTGGGTGATTGAAGAAAAAGGGATAGTCGTGTAAGTGGTTAGAGGTATTCAGATTCGATAACTGAGCTAAGAGGTGATTCTTTGAGGACTAGTAACGTTAAGGGATTAGTGAATGTGGATACTTAAGTGGTAATCGATAATGGGTTAACTGAGTTAAGTTCAGTATACAATTCGGAAATTGAGTAAGGCAATTCGGGAAAGGACAATTCAGTGGGATACATAAGGATATTAGTGATACTGTTGTGTGATACGTCGAATTTAGAGAGCATTTAGTTCAGAGTGGTAAGCGTTAAGGAAACGCTAATGTGCAGAGTGTGTGGTACGATCCTATCTCTAGGATTAATTCGGCTAGTTTGCAAGATTTATGATTATGTGGTCTTCGATGAATTGGATTCGAGGATTGATTACGGTATCGATGATCGTGAAGTGATTAGAAAATTGGGAATTGACGAGTCGAGAAAAGGTATAGATGATTGTGAACCGATAAGAAAAAGGTACATCTTGGGGATTTCTTGGGTCAGTATGTATTGTGGTGTCGTTTTCTGCATATTCTAGTTAAGATGTGATTGTTGCGTGAGCTTAAGAAGGAAATCTACAGGAATGAACTATATGGTAAGACAGAGTTCCGTGAGATTCGTGATCAGTGACTAGTAATAAGCATATTCAGTGAACCAACATGTTGAGATTTATAAGAAGTGTCGTGGTGATACACCGTTGGAAAAGTTCGTAACCTTCTACAGTGAATGAGTCAGTGTGCTTTAAGAGAAAGGATTTTAGAATCTTGCTCGTGGTAATACAGTGTGATTGCAAGTAATATTGACTGGACAGTTTGGGTAAGAGCTTTTGGTTATTAAAGACTTGGGCGTAATTGCGTGAGATTTCGAGCGCCAGTGTAAGATTGGATACTTTTAGAGAATCTACGGGCATATCGAGGTGATACTATTAGAGGTTCGATAGTTATATAATTACTATATTAGGCTTCAGGTTTTGCGTCGAAAGTTCGGGTATATATCGGATTTGCGTCTCAGGTAAAGGTTGAGAAATATGAAGTTTGAATTTGTAAGGTATAGTTCTTCGTTACTAAATTGATAACTGGGATAGAACTCTACTTGTGGAGTCGAAAGTGATGGACATGATTTGTTATGCGTGGTATGACTGTGATTATTTTTGAAACTCGGAGTCGGTTCTAACGATTATTGGTGGTTTTCGAGAGTTGTGCATTCATTCAGGGTCAGCATGGTTCGAGTTAAGCTTAACAGTCTACGGTTATATTTCCAGGTAGATATTTAAAGATTTGATGCGTTTCGGCTCATATTCGAGGTAAGATAGACTTACTAAGCTTTGTTAGGATTTCCTAGTGGAATTGATGATATTTTCTGAGAACAGTTACTTGGACAGAATAATGGTATACAATGAGCCTAGTACAGATCTAAGAAGGAACTGTTGTTCGAGAGGTCTTTATAGTGACCAGTTGAGTTCCGACGACTTGCTTGGCGAGATATTCAACGGTATAGTTCCTGTATTGTGATTTGAAGGTTTGGAAGACTTGGAAGTAGCCAAGTTGGCTGTCAGTAAGACTAGCTTTTGATGGAATTGTGTAAAGATCACAGAGGAATCAAGGATTCTTTCCAGTAAGAGTAAGCTATGGGTTCAGAATTTTGGTATGTGCGCTCTTATGTTCTAAGGAATTGCGGTGCGAGAAAATGACTCTAGCAAGTGCGAAGGAAAGATTTGCGAAATCAAAGTATTTCATCGGTTCAGATGGCATATGTTAGAGGATTGCATTGATTGGGGAAGTAGTTGTGGGGCTTTGTGATTGCATTCAGAGTTGCGGTGTTATCAAATCAGAGAATTCGAGTAAGGCGATTCGTTCATTCGAGGATCAGTTGAGAAGGAAATCCGAATATAGAGATATGAGAATTAGAGCTTGAGCTTAGTTTAGAGAGTTGTGACTGGTAAGTGAGTTGAGGTTCTTGGGCAGCTTGAGACTACCCGTTGTGGACCCTTGTTCTATGAGTTAGTTTTCCACCAGATCTGTCGAATGCTCGTCCGGTTTCCTATGTTTCTGTGTTGGAGAAGTACTGTTCTGGTGGTTTCTGTATCATTCGTTGGGATTCAGTTTTGTTCGATTAGAATCTTTCGTGTAAGGAGAAGTCCGACATGCTTAGCCGATATCCCCAGTTGTTTACTGATTCAGATATTTCCTGCTTCTTTCTCTTCTTTGCTCGAGGACGAGCGACGATTCAATTGGTATATGATGTAACGACCTGTTTGGTCGTTATAGTCTTTCCAGCATTTTTGCCCTTTTCCGAGCTTTGTTAGCTCACTTTTGACTCGAGGGAACAGTTGGCATGCTTCTCGAGGTGTTTAGATTTGATTCAGGTGACTTTTTGTGAAAATTGGGCTTAAAGCCAAAAATAGTTAACTCAAAGTTGACTTTTGGGTAAACGAACCTTTTCGAAAATCTGCCAATTATGAGAGGTTCAGATGATCGTTGGAACTTATGTGCATATTTGATTCGGTTCCCAATGCACTTGGATGCATTTTGGGACTTAGGTTGGAAAATTGAAATTAAGGTATAGGGGGTTGACTCGGTCAACGAGACCCCCGTTAGGAATTCTGAGGCCACGAGCGCGTTCGTAGCGTGTTTTTATATGTGTCTATGTGTGTGGTGTGTAAGCAGATAACCTCGGAAATTAGTCGAAAAATCAGATTGAATTGTGAAACTTGGGTGGAGTTCTGGTGTCTGGTGCCCGCTTTGGCGTCACCAGCACCACGGCAGCTATACTGCTAGAGCGGTCACCCTGCTGCTAGAGCGGTCCAAGCCAACTGGGCTTGACCGCTGTAGCGGTCAAAGAACCTCTGGGGATGCGCCGCTGAAGCGGTCTGAGTGACCGCGGAAGCGGTGATCGGGCAGTGACTAGGATATTTAAATGATATAAAACCCCAAGTCTTTTCATTCATTGTTATTCCGAAGGTGGTTCATATTGGGAGCATGTCTAGAGGATTCTTAGATGAGGTTCTTGGTGGTAAGTTCTCCTAATCCTTGTGCTAGTTCATTAATCCTAATCATCTTAGGATTCCTCTTCCCTTATCAATTCTTTAGTTATGCAAGATTAAAAGTGGGTTTTGATGAATGTTCTATCTAGGCTTATTAATGTTGAAATTGATGGAGTTTATGCTAGATTTTGATGAATCTAAGATTGTTAATCGTTTATCTTCCATTATTAGAGTTGAATTCATGCATCAAAGAGTTAGGGTTTATACCCAAAATTGGGGGTTTTGCTTTGATTTCGAAATTAGGGGAATCCATGAGTTAAATTAGCAATTAGTTGTTGGGTTATGATCGCCTAGTGCTTAGTTTGACATTTTACTCCTGAATTTCCCGTTTTGATCTTGTGAGCCCCGTTTTCCCAACTTATAGGGCGAGATTTGACCTAAATTGAATGATAGCGATATTAGTATCGATCTTCATGATTCCTAATCTAGATTTCAAATATGCCTAGACTTCTTTGGTCTTGAGTCTCAACGGAAGGGGAAAGCGAAGGAGTGATTGTTGGTGTTTGATGTTCGGCCATCCAGGTAGGTTATGACCCTTGGTGAGACATCGTATAGCGAAGCATATGTTTAGATTATATCGTCGGAGAAAGCATATCAACCTTCGGGTATGAAGTTGGGTTGGATATTGTCTTAGGTTGGGCCCTGTTGCGTGATTGCAGCTAGCCACCCCGTTGTGTTATGACTTGATTGTTATTATGTTGGTTTGATGCCACGTGATGTTAGTAGTTATTGGAACCTGTTGTTCCATCTTGATTGTGATATTGTTGGTGTACCCACCGTGGTACTTGTGAGTTCTACATATTGTTAGCGTATCCACCGTGGTATTTGTGAGTCCTACATGTTGTTGGCGTACCCACGCTGGTACTTGTGACATTGATATATTCTTGGCGTACCTATGTTGGTACTTGTGACATTGATATGTTGTTGGCGTACCCATGTTGGTACTTGTGATATTGATCAGATTATTGATGTTGACACATGCATTACACGCATTCTCATCCATTCATGATACATAATCGTTGATACCTTGATGATACTTGATGAAACACTGTGATGAGTTGGGCTCGGTTTTTACTTGAGTGATGTGAGAGTTCGATATCTGATGTTCGTCCTGGAATCGTGGATTGAGTGAATTGATACTTGGTGAAAACTCTTTTTACTTGACTGACGTGAGAGTCCAATATCCGATGTTCATCCCGGAATCGTGGATTGAGTGAGTGCATAGACTCCGCGGGTCCCCCAGTGTAGTGCCGGTGAGAACCCCCCTATGGGCAAAGATCCGGGATCTCGTATGTCTGTTGGGCAAAGATCCGGGACGAGTGCCACTTAGACTTTGCGAGTCACCTTGGGTTGTGCTACTGAGACGTCGACATTTCCGTCCGGAGTACATGTGTACACAGCATTTGCATGACATTGCATTACATTCTTACATTATCGCATTGCATTGCATTGCCTTTGGCTTATATTGTGATGATTTAGTGTTGTTCTTCTGTTATTTGATTTTCGAATTGTATATATACTGAGACTTGACATACTTGGGTTTAGATGCTTCGACCTAGGTGATGACGGATACTTGATTTTGATTGTGTTTTGACTGATACTTGTTGATTTATCTGCCTATCCTGCTTTATTGTCTGAATTATGTTATTTATACTTAGTCGGCCGATGATACCTGCCAGTACCGTTGTTTTGTACTGACTTATGCTTGCTGCATTCTTTTATGGATGCAGAGTATTAGACAGGTTCCACTCTTTTCCCTCGTGGTTGATTGGCGAGGCTGTTGTAGAGTCATTCCAAGGTGAGCACGATGACGGCCGCTGCCCGGATGTTCGTTCCTTTACTTACTTTTAATTGTAAAGCTGTTGTATTTATACTTGTAAAAATCTATAAAATAAAATTTAAAAAAAAAAAAAAAAAACTCATGTATATTATTGGAATCATTATGATTATGAACTAGTCGTCTTAGGACAACCGTGCCTACGCCGTTTAGTTTGACTTTAGGTCCCCACACGATTTTCAGACTCGAACTTAGTATAAATTATTTCTGAAAGGAACAATGGCTAAGTAAATAAATCATACAAGTTAAATAAAGAGGATAAAAAGGGATTACATCATTATCACAGTTTTCTTGAATAAACCAGATTAACGTTCCAAACCAAAAGAACATTTCCTTTAAACTCAGTTTTTTCCTAAAACAAAATTTTCGGACCGAGCCCAATTGGAAAAACGAGGATTTTGGGCTAAGGCCCAACTAAAACCACATCTTTTTGAACTAAACTTAACAAATTTTCAGGAAAAAAAAATGACTGTTTTAGGCCGAGCCCAGTAGCAAAAAGCAAAAACTTTGGGGCTGAGGCCCAACTGAAAAACCAACACATCTTCCAAGACTGCACTTAATTAATTTTCAGAAACGAGAAATAAATGAAAATTTGGGCCAAGCCACGTGAAAAAATGCAACCTCTTTTATTACAAGTATTGGGCCTTAAGTTTAAATTCAAGGACAAAGAAAAGATCAGTTTTTATGTATATTTATAATAAAAGCAAAACCTTTCACATGTATATACAAGTTAAAACCCGTGTAGATCATTCATAAAAATATGAAAATTTTAGATAGGATTTTGTAAAATGTATTAAAGGGATTGACCCGAGCCACGTATGAGTCAAGCATGAACGAAACATATTTATATTCCACACTTAAATATAAAAAACTCTTCATATCTTTTACAATCCATTATCCTTATATATAAAAGGAAACTATTTATAGCCGGATATTATAAGTCCGAATCTAAATACCATATATATAAAGGGGATATATTCAATTCACTTTCAAAAAAATGATATGCAAATGACAGATTTCATAAACGCAGGAATCAACAATAAATAAACAGTTCATGCAAATACTCATACATTGGAATTCGAAAGTCAACCGTATAGTACGGATCCTTAATACTAGGGTGCCTAACACCTTCCCTAGGGAATCACCAGAACCCTTACCTAGAACTTTGGATTATAAAGGATTTTTCACAGTGTATGAATAAACCCTTCAAAATTGGTTTTCCAAATTTCCTAAAACTTAGGTGGCGACTCTTTTAAAACAAAGTCCAAAAGAGCACCAACAAGTTCGTAGTAGCTTTCCGAGTGCTAACCCCGCCCGCGAAATGCGAACTGTTACAGTAATGACTTTAGCCCAAGAACTTGCTTTATGTTACAACAAGGGTCTCCAATATGTAAATATGGAATCTGCTTCTCAAGTGACCATGAACATATGTATACAAGCGCAGGGTAAGGATCGATCTGCCCAATTAGGACGATTCCTTCATGTTACCCATTGCGGGTTATTGGATCCATTCATGTCATGTTCTTGTCTCGAACCCCGACAAGGTATGAGATGGCTTAGCTGGTCGGGCAGAGATCAGACGCCACGTACTCACATGGTGGTTGCATGTCAGTTATACCAAGGCTCTCCCACTTAAAATGTTTTACTCATGTTATATATATATATATATATATATATATATATATATATATATATATATATTCATGTCAGATGATGCTCAAGTTCACATTCAGCTTACAGTTTCAGTTTCAGTTTCAATTTTATTATTTCATGTGTCATGTTTATTTCATTCAGTTGCTTTACACACCAGTACAATTCAAATGTAATGACGTCCCCTTTTATTGTCCGGGGGCCTGCATTTCACGATGCAGGTATTGATTTACAGGACGACAGGTCAGCTCGTTAGGACATTGCTTGTATCAGCTGGTTGGTGAGCCCCAGTTCCCTCGAGGCATTTTCATACTTTCAGTCTTTATTGTAATTCAGTCAGTGAGATATGCCTTAAAGTTTTTCTGTTTTAGTTTCATGCAATACAAACTCATCAAATCAAAATTCAAGAAACCTAATACAAACTTCTACGATCTGAATTACTACTATATACATTAGTAGTTCATTTTCTTTATAATAAAAGATAAATAGATTAAGAGTGTGATCTGATGATCAATGAAGAGGGATGAAAGTGATCATAATAGACTGACAAAGCCAAAAATACTATTAGGTGGTTTATTTCACCTAAGTCTTTGCTTATAAAGTTATTCATATGTGAAATAGTTGAAGAGCACATGGTTGAAAGTTCTCACAAAAAGCTCATAGATGAAAGAGATAAACAAGATCAAATTTCAACATATGGAATGCGCACAAAAGAGAGAGGAAGATGGAAGAACTTACATGGAGGAGGAAGAGGACGCCAGAGATAGAGCTACGCATGGGATCGTCAACACCAGTGCTCCATTGATGGTCACCTGAACCAAGCAAGCCAACAAAAAAAGGAAATGACCGACAAATTAGGGCTTGGACAAGTTTTAGTTACTTTCACATTTTAGTCCTTTTGCTTTTTATTTCCGTGTATTTAATTTTCGGCTGTACCTTTATTTCAATTAATAGAAAATAGTCCCATAGGACTAAAATAAAAATAAAAAAAATTATTGCTACCAAAAATAAAAAATAATAATAAAATAAAACTTTGAACATTTAGAATGGCGGGATGGACAAGGGAGTTGGGAGCATTGCATGCAGGCGTTAGAACCGCTGTTGTCTTCTTTTTAAATTTATTTATTTTCTTATTTTTTCTTTATATTATAAACGTTGTCTTCAACACATCACCTTCCTATACTCCTCAATTTTTGCTCCAACACTCCTTCAAAGTCTTCCTCCTTTTTTCTTGTAATTGTTAAAAAAAAAAAATTCTTTTGCTGCTCTCTCCTCAGAAAAGACACGAACAAATATGATCAAGAACAGAAACTTCCAACAATAATTCAACCACATTACATTAAAAACCAAACATATCAATCCTCACTAATTAACCACTCTCATTTTAATGAAATGGGGAGTTACAATTATTACAAAGTGTTGGGTTGTTTTAACAGGAAGTTTAAGATTAGCGAAACGGGCCCACCACGGGACGTTAATGATGCATTTTCCTTGTACACACAAAAAGGGACCCACATGACTGCAGATCAATTGGCTAGGTTCTTGGTAGAGTATCAGGGTGAAAAAGGATGCAATATTAATGATGCTGAAGGAATTATACAGGAAGTTGTGAATAGAAGGCATCATCTTACAAAGTATACTAGGAATGCACATTCTCTTGAACTAGATGATTTCTTCTATTACTTGTTTCAGGATGATCTCAATGGCCCTATCAAATCTCAGGTTTCTCCTCTTCCTTCTTAATTTTTAATTTTGTCTTCTTTAATTGATGAAAATCCATTGCGGCTTAAAACACTACTAAAGAAACTACACGCTTTGTCCCAATTTATGTGATATAGTTTGGATTTTGAGAATCAGACTTCTTTATTTTGACTTCGGACATACAACTTTTGAAAAATTATTTACATAATTAGTAACTACGTAAAAAAGTACTATAAGTCACAATAAATAACAATTTAAAATATTTAAAGGCATACGAATAAATCGCGGTCAAAGATATTCTTGTTTGGCTCTCGAAATCTGAACTGTATCACATAAAACAGGATAGAGGGAGTAGGAATTAGCGCGGAAATATTCTATAGCTAAACAGCAAAATCCATCTGTAATCTCATTTAGCGTCGCATTAGCAACAGATTATCAAAAAAATATGTTAGCTACGAGTAATTTAGCGACGGATTAACATCAAAGTTCATAGTTAATTCCATTTTTTTTTTTGTGGTGAAAAAGATGCTTTGCTTGAGTTATGTAGTGATTCCATTTAGGCAGGTAAAATTGTACTAATAATTCAACTCCTGTGTGATAATTTAATGAAGAATGTGCCTTTCTTCCAGAAAATGGGGGAACTTAGACTCTAAAAGAGAAGGGCTAATGATTTGAGATGTTCATCACTTAGTAATGCCATGAAAGATTCCAGTCCCCTTACAAGGGAGTGTTGAAGTGCAATGCCAGACAAATGAGTCTCCCAATGGACGAAATGCTGGTATTTGCTTAGCTCAATTGTATCAAGTGGTCAAAGCAACTGCTCAAGGAGCTGCTCTCAGGCTCGGTCAAGAGGAAGATTCTTGCACGGGCGGTGATCAAATTCTGATACTTTAGCATTACTCGGTAGAATAGAATCAGAAAATGTAACTTGAAAGCTTTACAGAATGGCTCTCCAATATATCCCCCCTCTCTGCTCGATTGTGCTTATTGTCCCTACTTACCCCAAGCGACATGGTTGTCCTAGGTTAGGTGTGGTTGATGGTCAAATAATGAATAGAGAGTAATGGAAGTACTTGTCATTCTCGTGTTTTTCTCCACTTGATCAAAGGGATAGATGCTTGCATTCAATACTTCGTTGGTCATTCTGTTTTTACCTGTCCACATACTGTGGCTTGAGAGTTAATCTTAGGAGAGAGTAAGTAAGAGATTGATAAGAGGATTGGACTTTGACACCAGTCCCAGAGGTTGAGGCCATTTCCTTTTTCAAGGGGACAAGAGGGAATACAATTATTGAAACAACAGAAACCATATCTTGAGAAAAAAATATAAACAATTAGTGAGGTAAGTTCATAGGCGGTATTACCGAAGGGAAAGCAAGGGCATTTCTACGTACTTTTGGGAGAAATTGCAGAACACCTTAGACACTTATTATTTTAGGACTCTTTGCAGACCTAGCCCTGCATAGATCTCCTGGCTTAAGTTTCTTTCTCTACATGGATCAAGGTCTTAATTCGAGAGGACTATCCCGACGAGGACCAATAATAGATCCATTATAATCCTTTCTTTTGTTTTTTTGTCTTATTTCTAATCAAAAACCTTTAGTGGAAACATTATGTTGACTCACTCCAAGAGTAAAATCGGTAATTCACCTCATGTTTGGGAACCATATGAGTAATCACACATAGATGAACCTGAAAGGGATTGAAATTAAAGGTGTACAAATTTTGCAGTATTGCACATGAACCTTATTAACACCCTTCTCTTTAACTTATAAATCATTGGGGTTAGTGATTCAAGTTTTGAATTCTTTGTGCCATGTATATTTGTTGCTTGGAAATGACTAGAAAATTACATGTAGAGACATCTAGATTTACTTTGACAACTTATGTCATTCCAGGTACACCATGATATGAATGCTCCATTGCAACATTATTTCATTTATACAGGTCACAATTCCTACCTTACTGGAAATCAACTGAGCAGCGATTGTAGTGAAATTCCAATTATTAGAGCTCTCGAAAGAGGTGTGCGGGGAATAGAGCTGGATTTATGGCCAAATTCAGCAAAAGATAACGTGCATGTTCTTCATGGAAGGTAAAATATGCTCCTGGATTTATACTGGATTCTTCACTAATTTTTAATATTAATCAAGAGATTTATGACTTTATAGGAGAAAAAAGTGTGGTAAAACCTGTGGAGATCTTCATGCTCTTCCACAAATCCTTAAGTCTAGATATTAGTGTGATCCATTTGCCTCAACTTAATTGTGACCTACATAGAATAAAAGGTTTAAGATGAGGGGAAGTTAATTATCAATCAGATGAATGTGGATGGAACAGTTTATCTTCTTTATATATGTTTCTGCCCGACAAGATTTCGTCTATCGATTATTAAGTTCGTCAAAGTCATCTTACCACAGATGAAAAGCAAATATATAGATTTGTCCAATACCAAATCCTTTGAAGTACTTATTAATGTTAAGAGTAATTCGTCCATGATCACCTGTTGTCATTAGAGTATTAATATAGGATATGATGTCTGAATAACACTTGAAACTTTACGACTTCTTAATGAGTTTGTGCTGAAAATTCCAATTATGATCATTTCCAGGACCCTGACCACGCCTGTGCCGCTCTTTACATGCTTAAAGTCCATTAGGGACCATGCATTTATTAAATCTCCTTATCCTGTCATAATTACGTTGGAAGACCACTTGACACCAGTTCTTCAAGCAAAAGTTGCAGAGGTTAGAGTTAGTTGCCCTTTTTTGAGATTTATGCATAATGTTTACTCTTCTATTAACTCTTTCCCACTCATGCACCCCATTTTCTTCCTCTAGTTGGTTATCCAAGTGTTTGGGGAGATGCTATATTATCCTCGGTCAGAATGCTTAGAGGAATTTCCTTCACCTGAAGAGCTTAAGCATCGGATTATTCTTTCTACCAAACCACCCAAAGAATATCTTGAATCGAAGCATCACCAAGACATAGAAAGTGCATCTCCTGCGAAGAAAGATTCAGTTGAAGGTGACATTTTGGTCAAGGAGACTTCAGAAGTTACAACAGAAGGACATGAAGCTGATTTCAGGGTAAAACAATGTTAAAATTGTCTCTCAGTCTCTTTCTTTCGAAAAAAAAAAACTGTCTTTTAGTCTCTTTCTTTCAGCAGGATAATCTCCTTTTCTTCACTGACATATTTTCAGAGTGATACTGATCAAGATGATGAAGATGGTGATAACTCCAACTACCAATCATCCCAGCAAGGAGCACCTCATTACAAGCGTCTGACAGCAATTCATGCTGGTAAGGCCAAATGTGAATTGAAGCATGAACTAATAACAGAAGAGCTTAAGCATCAAACGGTTCATGCTATCAAATCTCCCAGAGAAGATCTGAAGCATGCCAGAGACAAAGAAAATGCAACTCCAGTGAAGAAATATTCACTTGAAAAGAACCTTGTGGCCAAGGATACTTCAGAAATTACAGTCGAAGAACATGAAGCTGATGAGAGGGTAAAAGTCATAAAACAATGTTAAAACTGTTTCGTCAGTGTCTTTCTTTTGGAATGCTAATCTACATTTTTATGGCATTTCCAGAAAGTTATGGATCAAGATAACAAAGATACTGATCCCTCAAACCATCGATTCCCCCAGCTAGGAGGACCTCAGTACAAGCGCATGGTAGCAATGCATGCTGGAAAGGGGAAACATGCGCAAATACCTGAAGAGCTTAAGAATGGGAATCCTCTTTCTCCCAAGCCGCCCAATGAATATATTGAGTCAAAGCATCAGAGAGACAGAGAAAGTGCATCTCCGGTGAGAAAAGATTCAGTTGGAAAGGACCTTGTGGTCAAGGAGACTTCAGAAATTAAAGCAAAACATGAAGCTCATGAGAGGGTAAATTAAACAACTCGAAACTTTCTCTGATATCTTTTTTTAGTAATCTAATCTTCTTATGTCTGGTATTTTTCAGAGTGATACAGATCAAGATGACCTAGGAAGTGATCCCTCTAACTGCCGGTCATCCCATCAAGGAGCACCTCAGTACAAGCGCATGGTAGCAATTAATGCTGGGAAGGCAGAATGTAGCTTGAGGCATCCACCAACACCTCAAGACCTTAAGACCCACAGACATAGAGAAAGTGAGTCTTCAGCGAGGAAAGGTTCACTTCAAGACTTTCTGGTCAAGGAGAATTCAGAAATCATAGCAGAAGGACATGAAACTGATGTAGGGTAAAACAGCATTGGAACAGTCTCTCTCCAATAGCTTTCTTTTGGAATGCTAATCTTTTTTCCTGGAATTTTTCAGAGTGATACTGATCAAGACGATGAAGATAATGATACCTCCAACAACCAATCATCCCAGCTAGCAGCACCTCAGTACAAGCGTTTGATAGCAATTCATGCCGGGAAGGCAAAACATGGGGTGAAGCGAGCACTAACAGATGAGATTATTAAATTCAATCGTCTAAGTTTGGATGAACAAGCACTTGAAAAAGCTGCGACGAATCATGGAAAGGATTTGGTCAGGTATTTAGTTCTAACCAAATAAAATTCAACCATTGACGAAATTACTCTATCGGTCTACCCTATTCCTTATTTGTGTTTTCCTCTTCTTCTTCCATTTTCTAGGTTTACTCAAAGGAATATCCTGAGGGTTTTTCCCAAGGGAACACGAGTTACCTCCTCAAATTTTAAGCCTATGACTGGCTGGATGCATGGAGCTCAGATGGTTGCATTTAACATGCAGGTAACTAGTACATCCATGTTCTTCTCCCGGAATTTATTTCTGCCCTTGAGTGTGATCATTTTTTTTCCTTTCATCATCTGTATATCTCCTTGTGCCACAATATTTAGGAATCCCAGTGCCATCATTCACTCTACCTTGTACCAAAATGTTAAATAATCCATGTTATCATTTTCTTCTCTTCTACAACTTTTGGCATTTTCTATCTTTTCTTCCCTTATTCTCTCTTTTGGAAGTTTGTTTCTGGTTACTTTTTTAAACAAATTTACTCAAACCATAAGATGATAAATCAAATACATAGGGTTAAATGAGGAAGTCTTCATACAGACAAGGATTACATGGACATATTTTCATATGCACAAATATCAGGGATCAGTATGTGTCTCTGTTGGCTGTTATTAGACAGGCTGGTCTATCATGGATCATCACAAAATTGGCATCAAATTGAGAAAATACATTTTGATCTGACCAACGGCCTTTGACTCTGCAAATGACCTTTAACACAAAAATATTCTGGATTGATTCTCTAGCTCAGGCAATTTGATCCAATGTGACAAACATTACATTTAAATGCATTCATGCCTTATTTGACCTTTCTGATTATTCTCCATTTCTCTGCAGCCCATTGATCAAACTTCAAAAAGAAATAGAAAACAATGAATTGGAATATGATGTAAAAGATAATTCTGCCCATGTTGATTCCTGTTAATAATTTATAGATCAATTTGATTCCTTATATTCTGTCTAATTGCTATTTTAACTGCATATAATAGGGATATGGAAAATCACTCTGGATTATGCATGGGATGTTTAGGTCTAATGGGGGCTGTGGTTATGTAAGAAAGCCTGGTTTTCTCATGGACAAAGCACCACGTAATGAAGTATTTGATCCCAAAGTGACATTGCCGGTGAAGAAAACTTTACGGGTAATTGAAATATGTGATGTGGAGATTATAGCACACATTCAAGTTTATCTGATGATAATTCCTAAGGAGTATGATCTTCTTTTCAGGTGAGAGTATACTTGGGAGATGGATGGCGCATGGATTTCAGCCACACACACTTTGATGCGTTTTCTCCCCCAGACTTCTACACAAAGGTTAGCGAGGCTATGTTGATGGCTCTATTTGGTGTGATTCATCTTATTGCCTAATTAAGTACACATCATGGCAGACCATGTTTTGGACGGTCAGATGCTGGTTAGATCAAACCAGATCTTTCCTTGAGCTTCTTGAAGTGATATGTTGGTAAAAATCAAGTAATGTTGTCATGAAATGTGGGAGTTGTGGCCTTAATCAATAGTTCGTTGAATTGGATAGTTGCTACCTTACTTAATATTAACTAGAAAAATGTAGCACATTACCAACTTATCAAGATCTAAGAACGCGTCCGGTAAATGACATATTACTAGTTTTTACTTTAAAAGGAAAAAACAAATGTGCTTATCACTTAAGTAAAAGCAAGAACAACTTTTTACTTAAAATTTGGAAGACAACGCATTTCGCAATAAGCAGTGGCCATTGTATTAGTTGTTGGTTTGAGGCCAACATAATAGTCATGACTGAAGTGATTTAGGTAGCAGTCCTGTAGTTAATTCTCAAGAGGTGATCTGAAGAGAAATTGGTTAATATATATGCCTGATCTTGTCGCCTCTTCTGATCATCCTTCTCTCTTGGTGTATAGCCGGCTTGTATTCTTACTCTCTTCTCAACTTTGCTCTATGTGAAAATGAGTTCGTCTTTCTGCTTAATGCTTAATGTAGTTCAGGAAATTCTCGAAAGCTTTATTGACCATTGGATGAATGTGAATGGCAGCTATATATAATAGGAGTTCCAGTAGATGCTGCAAAGAGAAAGACGAGGATAATAGAGGATGATTGGGGTCCCATATGGGGTGAAGAGTTTAAATTCCCCTTGACAGTGCCAGAGCTGGCTTTGCTTCGGATTGAAGTACGAGAATATGACATGTCAGATAAGGATGATTTTGGAGGCCAGACATGTTTGCCTGTCTCAGAGTTGAGACCTGGGATACGAGCAGTCCCTCTCTATGACAAGAAGGGTGAAAAGCTTAATCATGTTAGACTGCTTATGCAATTTCGATTTGTCTGAGCTGCAAAAATTTTGTTCTTTTTCTTGGTTGGATTTTTTGTCAAAAACAAAAGCTCAATTCGATTGTTTTTCTTGTATATCCTTCGTGTGATTCTTGCACATCCACTTCTCTTTTTGTATAATGGATGTGAAGTTTATTAGCAAAGGAAAGAAAACTTCAAGGATGAAGTTGTTGATTGAGTACTTGTCCTTTTAAAATTTGTATGGACTGTGTTTAATAACACCAAGGATATGTACTTTAACTCTTTAAAGTAGAATGAGCTAACCAGCCAGGTGAAAACTCTCTAAAGGGATACACTCAGAATTGTACATAGATTTTAGGTTAATCATTTCAATTTTCTAGGCATTTCTCATAAACTATTTAATACTTGAAAATAGCTCAGTGTACAATTTGCATGAAATCGATTTTTCAACTTCAAACTAGTAAGTGAGGTTCCATAAATCCGTAGCCAGAAAAATATTTCCTACATCAAGTTCCTCATAAGATACTAGTCAATTTGCAGCATAGAGTTCTCTGTTGCTAAATTAAGCAATTACTGCATGACAATTCCTATGATCGCATTCACTATTAACAAGTCAAATTATTATTTACCACATAACAATCTCTATACCTTTACCATATAACAATCACTATATTAAAATCTCAGATAACTAAGAATCAAATGACCTGTTAGACAATATGAATACATGAAAATAAAAACAATCACTCAGGATAGTTGGTTTGAGGGATAAAGAAATCAGTTTCGGTATAAAGCTATGCATTTCTTATTCAATATTTGGTTTTCCACATAGAACTATATATTACTGATGTATCACTGCATAACTAAGGCAGTAGTTCCTTGGTAGGGAGCGCTTACCCCAAATGGGCCCTACGCGGGACGAATCTGAATTAGTCGGACTCCAGTGCAGGTATTGGACATTGAATGGGATACTAAAAAAACTAAGGCATTGGTTGATTTCTAGTATTAAACTATGGGCTACTTTGGACATGATTTCAAATCATGATTTGAAATCACGTTGATTTGAAGTTGAAATTTTGTTTGGACATGTAATTTGGATTTCTTATGTCATATTTTTCTCATAAACATGAAAACCCCACAATTTGTAAAAACTATCGGAACTTCACCAACTCTTATACCATATTACCAAATGAACAAACAATAGTTCATATACAAGATATCAGAATTCCTAAGGCACCGCATTAATAAATTACATATCTCCATATTCCTTTTATAAAAATGCTTGCAATTGCATGCTATTACAAACTTTCAAATACACATAATTTGACAAAAATTCATTGGTCAAAAGAATCAACAATAGTAGTAACTAGCTATTCTTCAATATAATCCTTCCATATGGTATAGATAAAAAAATTTACGTCCAACATGAGTCTTTTTTTACAAAATATAAACCTATGGGTCAATTTTTACATTTTGAAATTTTGAAATTATGATTTGGAATCCCAAATTCTACTTTTTGGTGAATTTGAAATTTGAAATCATGATATAAAGTTGAAGTTGAAATTTTGTGCAAATTCGGAATAAGGCACTATTACCCCCTGAACTTTGGCCGAAGTTGCTACGACACACCTAACCTTTTCAGGGGTCCTATTACCCCCCTAAACTTTTTTAATACGAAATAATTACCACCCTAACCACTGATATCTACTCTCTTATGGGAGAGTGACATACACTCTCCTTACCACATGTATATATATTTATTTTCTATTTTTTTAAAATTCTTTTCACTTATGTGGCAATTTTTTTAAAAAAAATTGAAAAACTAAATTTTCTTTAAAAAGAATGAAAAATGGACATTTAAAAAAAAACTGAAAATTTTGATTGTTTTAAAATCCGTTTTTATAAATAAATAAAAAAAACTGAAAAAAGGGATTTTTTTGTAAAATATGAAAAATTAGATTTTTTTTAAAATGTCTTAAAAAATCTAGATTTTTATGATTTCATTTTTTAGGACACTTTTATTTTTCAAATAAAATCTGGAAAAACTGTTTTTTCTAGTCAAAATGTGAAAAAACTGAATTTTATAAAAAAAATAATGGAGAAACTAATTATTATTATTAAAATGTGGAAAACCGGTTTCTTTAAACTAAATCTGGCAAACTAGATTTTTTTTTTTTATATATAGAAAAAAATAACCAGTTTTCCACATTTTTCTTTAAAAAAAATCAGTTTTCCAGAATTATTTTCTAAAAAAATGAATTTTTTATATTTTTTAAAAATAATTCAGTTTTTCGTATTTTAAGAAAATATAAATTTTTTAATAAAAAAAAATTAAGTTTTCCGCATTTTTTTTTAAAAAAAATCAGTTTGGAAAAAACTTTAATATTTTCCACTCTCCTTGCCACGTCAGCGCTTAGGGTGGTAACTATTCCCTTTTTTAAAAAAAATTCAGTGGGGTAATAGGACCCTTGAAATGGTAAGGTGTGTCACAGAAACTTTAGCCAAAGTTCAGAGGGGTAACAGTGTCTTATCCCTGCCAAGTTCAGAAACACTATGCTGATTTGAAATCAAAAAATAATCATGATTTCAAATCGCATGTCCAAACGCCTCCTAAGAATCTATGTTTAAAATCGAGTCAAAGATTAAATACTTTGACCTTCGTACTTCGAACCCCCTTATATAAATTGGGACAGAGGGAGAATATAAAAAGGAAAGATAATCCCTAGGATCTCTTCCGATTATTCTCTCCGATCTTGTAATCCAGATCTTCCATGTCTTGTTAATATCCCTTATTTTATGTAATCTTCTGATTCTTTGATTTAGTTCCTTTATGTTATTGAGCAATCTCTACTCATCCTTATGTACTTAAAGATGATTAATGTAATGCACAAACAATAGCCTTTTGCAAAATCCTTCTGCCTATTTATGGTATCGGAGCTCCTTACGCTCGAACGAGTTTTTGATCCTATTCTTTTTTGTTAGCCCATCATGTCCAACAACTTGAACGACAACACTACGGCTATGCAAACTCCCCCTCTCAAACAATCATGAATTCGTTAAGTCAAGGAGGTCAACTTGTTTCGATCAATCAACCCACCTAGCTGCCTATACGGCTTGCTGGTAGCACCAATTACGTTACTTGGAAGGCTCAATTTGATACTCTCTGCCTTGGCTATGATCTGCTTTCCTACATTGATGTTACCCTTCCCTCTCCATCTCCAATTGATCTAAATTATCAAACATGGAGGCGACAAGACAACCTTCTTCGTCATGCTCTTATGACGTCTGTCAATCCTACCATAGCCCCTTTGATTACATCAGCAGCTTCTGCGCACATCGCATGGATAAAACTAGCGCAACAGTATGCCAACAAAAGTCAAACTCGTATTATAAGTCTTTGTAACTCTCTCAGCCGCCCAAAGTCCGTTGCTCAATATCTCAATGAGATCGTGCTATCTACAAGAACTTGCCATTGCTGGCTCTCCCATTAACAATGAAACTTGTAATAAAAGTGCTTAGTGGCCTTGGACCAGAATTTGATGCCATTAGCTCTACCATCTGTGCTCGTGAAAACCCCATCACCTATGAAGAGCTTTTTAAAAAACTCAGCAGCCGAGGATTGTTCCTTCTTCACACACCCAAGCTTGAGATGCCACCTCTTACTGCTCAGTTTAATCAATGTTCGACATAAGTTAATCGGCAACACCAGAACAATTATCGAAACAACCAATCTGGTAGTAATTGGTCAGGTCCTCAAAACGACCCCTATTCGGACAGAAACAACAATACCAACCAAAAGTCCCATTGAAATTCTAAAAACAATTGGCGCTCTCGAAACTTCAACAATAGAACCCGTGTTCAGTGCCAATTGTGTGACAAGTACGGACATATTGCTCGTGTTTGCCACTCTCGGAATCACAATAAGGATGAACCACAAGTTAATTTCTCATCCACTACTGCATCCGTCAATCCAAATTGGGTTATGGATACTGGTGCATCACATCACATTACCTCAAATACTCAGAATTTGCAAGCTTACTCGGAGTAAAAGGGACGGATGATGTCATAGTTGGTGATGATAAAGGTATTAAAATAAAGCACATAGGACATACTACTCTTCCCACTCCCTCGTAGTTTTGTCCTAAAGATGTTTATGTGCTCCAAATTTTTATTGCAATCTTATTTTTGTTCCTCAGTTTTGTGAGCAAAACAAAACATCTACTGAATTTTTTCCTACTTTATTTGTTGTGAAGGATTTCAGAACGGGAGCACCTCTGGCTCAAGTCCGGAATAGGACGCGTATTTATGAGTGTACTGGCTTTTCTCCAACTCCAGCTGTTGACACCCAATTTTGGCCCTCCCTTTTCGTTTAATTAATTTTGCTATGCTTTTAGTCCTGAAAAATCCCCCAAACGAGTTAGGAATATTTGCACTAATTATTACGCTGTTTTTCGAGATATATCTCTCTAAAGTTAAGGACATTTTATTGGTTCTTAAAAATGACTAAACATCATTTTTTTTTTATGTATAATTAAAAGCATTCGAAAAAAAAAATAATGTTGATATTCGTATATCAACATTGGCATTGGCATTTTCCCTTTAATCCTACTTATTACCGTATTAATCATCTTTTACTCTATTTTGAAACTAAATGTGTATATTAAATTACTTATGTCATAATTTATATAGGTATGATTTTTGTGGGAATTAATCAAGACGAAGAAGCATATTTTAATTAATTGATTGAAATAGAGGGGGATTAGAAATTAATTCATCTACCTAAAATTTGGGCCAAATCCTATACAAAAATCTGTGGCCCAAAAATATTCCTAACCTGCCGCAGCCCACTAACCCGACCCGGCCCAAAACTCTAAACCAAACAGCCCCTAAAGTCTCTACTTCATCTTCAACTAAAAATGAGCTAACCAAACCAGCCCTTTCTCTCCCAAAAAGAAACCTAGCCGTTACCATCACCTCACTTTCGTCACTTCACCGCCGTCGGACCGCTGGATTAAAGTGGTCAGCGACGCCACTGTCCTCGTCAGTCGCCTTTTCTCCCTTTTTCTGAAAAATGGAGCTCGACAACTCATAAAAGGTCGATTGAGACCTCGGAGAACGGGGAAGAGCGAAGATCCATCAGCCCATCTCTCAATCCGATGGATACAAATCGGAAATCAGCAATATTGCTACCCCAAACGGCTCTTTCTCCTTCAAATCGCCTCTGAAAAGGTGAGATTTAGGACCCCTTTTTCGCTGTCCTAAAGAAGGTAAACATACTCGTCCTCTCTTCGTCTTTCATTTTGTAAGAAGTAGAGATGTAGTCGTCCAAGTATTTCCCGTGGGTTGTATGGTTTGGCTGGCTGGAATGAGTTCGTTCTTCATTTGTTGCGAGCTGGTGTAAAACGACTAATCGCACTTATTAGAATTAGTAGTTAATCCATCAAAAAAAAATGTTTTGTGTATATCTCTATTTGACGTGTTTAGCCGAATTTGTTTTACCTCTTTTGTTTAAAATGGTGAATGCACTGAGGAGCTTAGAGGAAAGCCATTCATTCGTTAAAAATAAAGAAATAAAAATAAAAAGGCAAATAAGCGACAAGTTTAAATGGTTGTTTATTCCTACTCTCTGCATAATCATTATCATGCCTAGAAAGTTGTCCACTTCATATAGTTCAGATCATGAGTTTGTGCAGGTTAAAGGATGTGCTTGTTTGGTGTTTTTAATGAAAACTACTAGTCTAACATGTGTTCTAGAAGTACAGATTCGCTACATGATGATTTGGAATTCAAACTGAATGGTTTATGCATATATAACGAAGTGTACTTTCATTTTGTTTCGTGAGTTATACTTTAGCATGACTTGGAATATGACCTGTTTCCTTTGGAACCAAAAAATGCACTCGGTTTACCAAATTGTTAGCATAATTTATCCTCCCACTGATTGTTGTCTGGAAAAAAAAATATATATATATATATACTTTTGTTTGTGTTACTAAGAAAAAGGGGATTAAAGATCATTGGCTCCAGGAACGTTATCTCATGTCGTTTAAATGAAGAAAAAAAAAATCAGTTGGTTCAGTTTTTGGTCCTTTGTTGTGTGCTCTACTGTATACTTATACTAAAAGGATTTGACTTGGGGATTGAAGTTTCACTAAAACTATATTTCCATCTCTAAAGTATTTCTTTGCTAAAACTCTATCTTTAGTCTGGTTGGAGATTATTTGAAGCTTGTGTTAAAGATCCTGCCCAAAATTTTTTTTTTTTTTTTTTTTTTGTTTCTCTTCTTTTAGTCTTCTGTATAAGCATGAAGCACATTTCAGTATAACTTAATACTTCGGGGAACATGTGCTTGGATCCAGTGTTCTAAAAATATTTTTGAGGACTGTCATCGCTTTACTTTGGTATGGGATCCTTCATCCTAAAACCAGAATATTGTTTGTATAATCATATTGGTTTGTAGTTTTCTTGCTTCTACCCTTTGCGTGTTCAAGCTAAATGTCCAGAAGGTTATTTTTCACTTGAGAAAAAAAAAATATAGTATATGCCAGTTTATAATGATCATGAATAGTCTCGAAACTCAAGATGTGAATCGTGTAAGTTCACCAAGTTTCCTCCAGTTCCGTTTCTCTAAACAATGTCTCTTTAGTAAATAAAAATCTGGTCTTGAACTATATTGATGAAATTGTCATGTGTTCATGTATTAAGAAACGAGTTTGTGAGTCGTCTCTTTTATCCCATTCAAATCAGGATGTGGAGTATTTCATGGATAAAAGGTTGTATGTTATGGGGAGTCATGTTTAGCCTTTCTTTTCTAATGTAAGAAAAATGCATTTGTTCCACTTCGTACATTTAAAAAAAATGCATAAAGGATTTAGTTTAACTAAATGAAATGGAGCTTAGTGCCCAACCGAGTTGATTTTGAAGTGTACAGGGTGTGAGATATCTTGGTTCTTCCTTAGTTCCCTTGTTTGTTGTGGAAGCTTGTCTTTGACTTTATTCTATGTTCTTATTCTGGAAACTAAACCCAGGGAAAATGACTAATCAAATGTGGTTTTGCGCATGCATTTGTTCTCGCTCATTAAGTATTAGCATTTTAAGTCGTAAGTCGCAACAAGTAATTATAAGTCATACACATTTGAACAGTTACTAAAATACTTTAAAAACTGTTATGCTGGTTAGCTTATACTATGTTGAATGTCTAGTTTCCAGTTTATTTGTTTCAAAGAAGGGGTTGTTTTCTTTTTTTGTTTGTTGGCTGTTAATAGAATTATTAATAGATGGTTTTTGTGTCCATTGCCGAGTCTCTAGCTAAAGGGATGATCACCTTCTGTTAAAGCAATAGTTTTTTGAATTACTACTCAGTTTCGACTTCCTTGAGGTCTCTTAGAGGCTATTTATGATTCATTTTTCTGGTTAATATGTGTTCAAGTTTGGTTGTCTCCTTATTCTGGTCAAGAGTGGCAAAACTGAAAGATAAATGGAGTTTTTCTGTTGCTTTAGTCCTGATTAAGTTTAGCTACGCTGTTGTTTTAGTCCGATTTTTTCGAGCGCCAATTCCATTTATGTTTTCAGTTCATTTCAAGTAGTAAGATGAACCAAATCATTAGTTTAATAACGTCCCTTTTGTTTTTAGTCCTGCGCATTTGAGTTCATGTAACTTAGTTTTGGTTTCAGTCCTGTTTGGGTTAGAAATATTAGTTTCTCTTTCTAGCCTTTTAATGTTTCGCATGGGTTGGTTTTCTGGGTTTTTCTTTTCTTTTATAGAGCCTTGTGAATATAAAGTATGCCTCCTAGAAGTGATGTATATATTTGAAGTTTGAGCTAATCTAGAGATAGGTTCCTGGGAAGACCATTTAAACAAATTAATAGATCCATTTTCTTGTTCACTTTATTTCTTCTTGATTGAGAATAGTTACTAATCTTTTTTCTTTCTATTCTTTTATATGAACACATGGGAGTGCATTTGGAGTTATGACATAACTCCAACCTCTGCCCAGATTTGGAGTAAACAGCAGCAGCCCCCTTTGCTCGTGTCCAGCGTTCTTTGTTCATGTGAAGCGTCCCCGTTCTCCTCCTCCTCTTCAAAATTTATGTCTTTGCGTTAGCATACATGTTTACATTTTTTGACTAACACTTTGATTGGATTGTATTTGTGGCATATTTGTTTCTTGCTCGTGAATGAACCCGTGGAAAAATGGCTGAGCATAACAACGAGTTTAGTCCTTATCTTCCACCTCTTTTGATAATAGATTTAGCATAACCTTTTGAGATTTTTTTTTTCTTTTAAAGATTTCCTAACAAATTTTCAGGTCACAATTGGTTTTCAGAAAGAGGCAAAGACCAGATTTTTTTTTTTTGTGTAAAAAGGGGCATTGTCGTCAATCACATATTTTTAGGTCTGTTAGGTAAAAAAAAAAAAAAAAAAAAAAAAAAAAGAGACCAGAAAAACAGTCTGGTTTAGAAACAAAAAGAAAAGCGGCAGAGCGTTTTGGGGCATAATATGTATAAAAATGGGAAATCATATCTGAGCTTTAGCGCGATCACTCTAAAAACAGGGTATATCTCAAGGCCAAAAACATTTTCAGCATTTATTTTAACTAACATGAGTAGGCCTTATTATTTAAGTCAAATATAAGAACTCCATATTAGGGTTCAAGTATAGTGGTCAAGCGATTTTATGAGAACTACATGGTATATACTCTGCTTTATATACAAAGATCTTATTTTACATGTATATATGCTATTCTTACTTTAAAAACCTTTAATCATTTTCTCATCACATGCATGCGTATGTACGTTATATTATAAACACTTATCTCTAAGTATACATTGTATGCAACAATCTTATTGTACCTCATCTTCTAAAAAATGCATATGTACTCTTTTGTAAATAATACATATCCCTAAGATATATTTTTACATCTTGTATTAATTACTTTACCTTACCATCATTATAGCTATATACTACCTTCATAAGCACATACCATACATATGCTATCTTTTTTTTTTTTTTTCATTAATTTCTCCAGTCATCTTTTCATTATATGTACATATATAGTATTATCATGTCAAGTATTCACCTATAATATATATATATGTATATTATTTTCTTAAAAAAAAAAAATATACATCTCCTTATTCTATACTACCCATACTATCCTTATATAAAATATGCGTCATATATATTTTTTCTCATGCATACATTCATCAACTACTTTTTATAAATACGTATTTCCTCACATAGCCATAATTACCTTAAAATCTATTTTTTGTACAAATCGTTTTAGTAGAGTAGTTTCCTTTTTTTTTTTTTTTTTTTCGTAATGCTTTAATAGGTAATCATAAATAAGAAATAATTAAATAATCCCCCTCTAGTGTTAATTAAACTAAGTTTAAAGGCGATCGTCTCGGATAGGCTCTGAGGGATGCTTAACACCTTCCCCTCGGGGTAAATAAAACTCTTACCTAGAATCTCACAGGTTTCAAAGACTAAAAAATGGAGTTTACTTTTTTACAAATGGTTTCCTAATATTTCCTAAAATTAGGTGTCGACTCTGAAAATTTGCAAAATCAGAGGAAACATAGTCATAAGTTGTGAACTAGTTTTAATCCGTTAAAAATAGGGCATGACACCAGCTATCTACTTCATCACTGCTGCAAATCGTTCATCTCGTACACTTTGGCATCATCTTCTTGGTCACCCACATCTTAAAGTTCTTAATTCCATTGTTTCCAGCGATAAGTTACCTGTTACCAACATCTTAAAGTTCTTAATTCCATTGTTTCCAACTATAAGTTACCTGTTACTTGCTCCTCTCAAGAGAATGGTAATTCTTGTCTTTGCAATAAAAGCCATCGTTTACCATTTTCTACACCTACCTTAACTAGCTCTCGTCCATTAGAACTTTTATATACTGATTTTTGGGGACCTTCTCCAGTTCCTTCTCATAAGGTACTCATTTTTATGTCATATTTGTTGATCATTTTACAAAGTATATATGGCTTTTCCCACTCAAGCACAAATCTAATGTCACTGCCATATTTATTAATTTCAAACTCTTGGTCGAGAAGTAATTTAACTCCACAATTTTCATTGTATATTCAGATGGCGGTGGTGAGTATGAAGGTCTAACTAAGAGGCTGACTAACATGGGCATTCAACATCTGTTTACCCCCCCCCCCCCTCCCCCCCTCCATACACCCCACAGAGTAGTACTGTTGAACGTCGTCACTTGCATATAGTGGAGACAGCTTTAACTTTGTTGCATCAAGCCTTTATGCCTCTTCAATACTGGTCTTATGCCTGTCAAACTGCCGTTTACAACCGTTTGCCCAAACCTATCCTTCAAGGCAGGTCTCCATTTGAATCCCTCTTTGATGTTAACCCAATTATTCCTCTCTTCGTACCTTTGGTTGCTTATGTTATCCATGGTTAAAACCCTATAATAACCATAAATTGAAACCCAAGTCTCGCCCTTGTGTCTTTCTTGGTTACTCTGTCACCCATCACTTTTATCAATGCCTTGATCCATCTACTTCCAAAATATTTCTATCTCGTCGTGTAATATTCCAGGAAAACAGTTTTCCTTTTGCTTTTGTTCCTCACGGGTTACCTCAGATTACACCATAAGAATTACATTCCTGGCTTGATAAGTCAACCACCAATCAGTCATGTCACCCTGAGTTCGTTTCTTCTCCCGTGCCTCTAACAGATATTCCATCAGTGCCCATGCTAGCTCGTGTTTTACCGACAGAAAACACACTGTCATCATCTCCTTCATCCCCATTGCAACCACCTCCACATTCCACATCTCCTTTTGGTTCCCATAATGAAGAGACAAGTCCCTCGTCCTCTGTGGCCGTTCCTGCCTTGAGTGAAGATGCTCCTACCTCTCATTTGCAACAGGTAAGTTCTACCTCCTCCCCCCCCCCCCCCCCAAACCACCAACTCGTGTTGCTACTCACTTTCAAAGATAATATTTGTAAACCCAAAAAGCCTATAGACTATTATGCTTTAGTTATTTCTATAGACACATCAGTAGTTCCCCGAACTTACAAACATGCTCCTTGACGTGATGCAATGTGTGAGGAGATTGTCGCTCTTCTTAAAAATAATACTTGGACTTTAGTTCCTAAATCTCAAGTACATAATGTAATTGGGTGCAAGTGGGTTTTTCGTATTAAGCAAAAACAAGATGGTTCGATAGATAGATAGATATAAAGGAAGATTGGCAGCCAAGGTTTTCATCAGCATCCAGGTGTTGATTTTACTTCTACTTCCAGCCCGATGGTCAAGGCAACTACAATTCGTCTACTATTGAGGTTTGCTATGTACTTCAACTGGCCGCTCTATATATGTTAATAATGCTTTCTTCAAGGAACTATAGCCAAAGAGGTTTATATGGATCAACCGCCTGGGTTCATTGATAAAAGCCTTCCTGATCATGTGTGGAAACTTCATAAAGCAATTTATGGACTCTGTCAAGCTCCCTGTGCTTGGTACACAGAGTTCATGAACTTTATTACTTCTATTAGTTTTGTATGCTCAAAATCAGATCCTTCTCTGTTCATTTTCCATGGCACAGACTTTGTGGTATTTCTTCTCCTATATGTGGATGATATCATACTCATAGGATCTTCAAAATCCAAGATTTTCCATGTTATTAATGCATTGGATCGCCATTTTTCACTCAAGGACTTATCTTCTTTGACATACTTTCTCGGTGTTGAGGTTTGTCGTCGATCCACAAGTCTGTATCTCTCTCAGAAAAAATATATCACCGATCTTCTCTAGCGTTTCAACGTGATGGAGGCCAAAGGAGTCCATACTCCCCTTGATTCCTCGGCCATTTTGACATTAGATGATGGATCTCCGCCTACAGATTGTAAAATTTATAGGACACTCATTGGTTCTCTTCAATATCTACCTATCACACGGCCCGACATTGCTTTTGTTGTCCACCGTTTATCTCAATTCATGCACAAGCCCTCCTATCAGCATTTGCAAGCTGCAAAAGGGAAGTTGCGGTATCCGAAAGCTATCAATCACTTTTGCTTACTCATTCGACAAGTTGCACCATTGAATCTAATCACTTATTCAAATTCTGATTGGGGTGAAAATCCTAATGATCTATGCTCTACTGGTGCATATGTTGTCTTGGTTGGTGGCTCTCCTATCAGTTGGTCATCTAAGAAGCAACGCGCAGTGGGTCGCTCCTCCACCGAAGCCGAGTACAGAGCCATTGCCAATGCTGCTGCTGAACCAATCTGGATTGTCAATCTCCTCAAAGAACTCCACTTCTCCATTCCAAACACTCCAACAATTTGTTGTGACAACCTTGGTGCCACTTTCCTGTTAATATCCCTTACTTTATATAATCTTCTGATTCTTTGATTTAGTTTCCTTTATGTTAATGTTATAACCCGTAGTTTTGTACGTTGAGATTATTGAGTGTTGCTTGTTTTAAGTATAGACGCTAGAGTTACCTTCAAGAATATATGAGATTATATGCGCCAATCTTATGATTATGAGGGTTTGAGTTCATATAATAAGCTATGGAAGAATTGAAAGGCAAGTGAATCAAGGAAATTAAATTTGTTGGAACTTTGAAGAAAATATGAGGGGGTAATTTTGGCCCAACTTGGAGGAAGAATATCTTTTAGTAGATGAGGAGTTTTGAAGCAAAACAAGAGCCTAAATTGAAGTTCAGGAAGTCTAGTTTCCAACGCAATAAACCGCTCGTCGATACGATCTCGGGGTAGAGAATTATGGACATTACAAGTTAGGCGGGTATAACATGGGACTGAACTATGCGGACATACAGTGTCCTGCACTGCTACAGTGCTACAGTGCCACCGAGTTCAACCCACTATATAAGGGTTAAAACCCCCATTTTTCTCCATAATAATTCCATAAAAACCTCTAGAAAGTTCAGCAAGCATATGAGAGCTCATATATCGCATAAAAGTGAGGATTTTGAGTAAATTTCAAGTTACGGATTAATCGAGGTCCGGACACTGTGTAGTCGCGATTATAGTTTCGTTTTGTGTTGGAGTTGGCTTGGAAACAAAGTAAATATTGAAGATCCTCTCATTCTAGCAAGGATAAGGTATGAATCTCTCTTTCTTAAGACTGATTTAGGAATAATTAGGAGAATAAGGGTTATAGATTGTTGTGTTGGCGTTGTTGGTGTATGGATTGAGATTTGAAGATAGTTTGGATGTAATTCTACATATTTATCTCGTAGAATCTTGATAATATTATTGTTGATGTTGTTGGTATTGTTTGGGAGTTGTTTTGGTATTTGAAGGAAGTAGATAATATAGGGGAGATGCTGTCCAAATTTTCGTGACCCAAACTAGTATTTGATAGCTAGTACGAGTGAGTTAATGGAAAGTATAATGAAAGTATGATTAAAGAAGTACTTCTCGCCATATAGGTTCAAGTGAAGAGCGAACATTGGAATAAAGGATCCCTTAAGTGGTGGCTTGACGAATAAGGTATGTAAGTTGTTAATTTCTCTCCCTTCCCTTGGCACGAATCCAACTAGAGCATGGACACGAACGTTCCATAATGAATCACTCCATTCCTGTGTCATGTAGCTTAAATCTTAATGTCTTAGTTATTTGATGATTCTTGGTATGTTATCATGTTTATCGTCATTAAGTTACTTCTTTGGATTCGATACGAATTTCCATAATTTATTCGGAGGTCACCGACCTTATGTCACTCCGACTGAGTAATGGCTTCTAATGGGCTCTCGCGCATGCTAGTTATATTATGTATTTATACATATGATGATTATGGATCGGGCCGTACGTTCCTCGGCACCAACATATGATGATTATGGATCGGGTCGTACGTCCCTCGGCACTAACATATGATGATTATGGATCAGGCCGTGCGTTCCTCGGCACTAACATATATGGATCGGGCTGCACGTTCCGCAGCAATATACTACAATATACTATATTTATGGATCGGGTTGTACGCTCCACAACACTAACTTTATGGATCGAGTTGCACGTTCCGCAACACTAACAATTATATATATATATATATGTCCTCATTTACATATGATTCTAGAATATGCATGCATTCCATAACGCACGTTCTCTGATGACAGGTTACTTTTATTTTCTTTGTACTTCCACCTTACTCATGCTATTGCATCCCGCCTTACATACTCAGCACTTTTATCCGTACTGACGTCCCTTGCACGGACGCCGCATTTCGTCTTTGCAGCCCCGATAGAGTTATTGGAGAGCAACCGATGGGACTCTCGGCTTCGGTGTCGGCAAAGTGCCACTACTCCGGACTTGCTATCTTTTGGTACTTTTCTGCTAGTGTAATACATGTTCTTATGTACACTCTTAGAGGCTCATAGACATAGTGGGGTATGTAAATATTATGTATGGCCTTGTCGGCCTTATTTTAAGCTCTTGATACTTTTCTGATAGCCTAGCCAGCTTTGTGATACTCGTGATGTTGTAGCGACCTTGTCGGTTCGCATATGAATATATATGTTGGATTATTGGATATTTCTATGTTGGGCCTTTTCTGCGTGCAGGTGTTCTTTGAATTAGGGTATATGATGCTCAAAGTAACTATTAAGTTAGGTGGTCCCGGCCTATGGGTCGGAGCCCGTCATACCCCTCAGTGCGGTGTGACAATGTTATTGAGCAAACTCTGCTCATCCTTATGTAGTTAAAGATGATCAATGTAATACACAAACAATAGCCTTTTGCAAAATCCTTCTACATATATATATATATATATATATATATATATATATATATATATATATATATATACACACATTATTTTAGACGGAATGTATAATAACTTGTATTTGAATACTTTATTGCTTTTACATATTTTATAATTGGTTGTCAAATGTGAAATGAACACTCTTCCTCTGACTTCCATGGTCGATTACATATAAGTATTTCTTTATCATGTCGACAAGAAGGATGCATGTTAATCCTGAAACAGGGTCATGGTGGAACAAATATTCACATCCAAGTGGTACTAAAGAAAGCTTAGATAGCATGAGACTCATTAGACTTCCCTGAGCTATTTATCTTAGCTTAATTTTGAATTAAAATTGGCGATTTGTAAGTTGTAGTCTTTACCTACGACTCCCTGAAAATAATTCCTAACAGAAATGAGCGGATCCACAAATGCATAATTGTGGTAATCTTTGATTGATTTCAACGTGTGGCCATTGCCAGTGATATCAATCAAGAAAAAGTTACCCATAGAGAAGAGGGATTTATGTCGTATAAAGTGTAGAAATTCAGCGTAATTGAATTTGTTACTCCCTCCGAGTGTCGACTTAGCCATTTGCACACCCCTTAAGAAAATACTAGCTCTTAGAAAGAAAAAAATAGGTAATTTAACTAAACTGCCCTAATTAAATAGGTATTGGGACTTGATCACATAACACTTCATAGGGGCAAATCTGAAAAAATAAGATTGATTCTTTCTTGATTTGATAAGTGAACACTCTTTTTAATCGGAGGGATTATAACATGTTACACCCTCAGTTCACTTCTAGAGTTTTAGTACTTGTCCAGAATGGATTTAATTTGCACTCCCTTTAAAAATTAATAAATGAAGTGTATAATTTACTATAATACTCATATTAATTGGTATATAATCTTAATAGACTTGGATAATGATTTGGGGAATGAGTAGTTAATACAACAACAACAACAACAACAACATACCCAGTGAAATCCCACAATGTGGGAGACGGGGAGGATAAAGTGTCAGTGATTTTACCCCTATCTCGGAAGATAGAGAGGCTATTTCCGAAAGACCCTCGGCTCAAGAGAAAACACAAAAATTAAGGGTAGTTAATATTAAGGGTAAAACAAGCACAAAAATTGTCTTTTGCTTAGTATGCGAAAGTGGACAAATAAAGTGAATATTTTTTTTTTAGTAAAGTAGATAAGTAAAAGTGGATGGACGGAGTACTTACTATTTATTCTAGGCAACTAATTAATTGTTATCAAATAAAATTACTTTCAATTACCTAAATGATATGATCACATGTAAATATTTATTACACTATAAGTGTATTAAATTAACTCAAACTCATTAAAACAAAGGCAGATTTGCTTAGTTCCTTCAAACAACTAGCGAGGGCATTTAAAAATTGTTGTTGATGGAAAGAGTTGAAGGACCACTGTACTCACTTTTCCTTCTTGAATAGAAACTAACCACCATATGATGCTTTGTGTCATTTCAATTATTGTTGGATGAATACTAAATTTCGAAAGTCTACGCTAGAATTACTTCCATGATAATTGAATATAGTCTGATGAAGGTAGCAAATGATTTATGTAGTAAGAATTTTCTAAGCATGATCTCCACCATGAATTGCACCATCCAAATTATCGTAATTATTACAGGTAACTATATAAATTTCATGACATATTGAGCTAGTATTATTTATTATTTCAAGTGGTTTGATTTGATATATCATGAAGAGGTGTTTGAAACCAAAAAAAAAAAAGATGGTACTCCCTCCATCTCAAAATATTTATCGCATTTTTCATTTACACGCCCATTAAGAAAACATTTATATGGGTAGTATTTTGACTATTATACCCTTAACATGTTTCATCATATAATCTCTCCTCAAGAAATGTTTACTCTATCAATGATGAGAACCTCTTAAATATTGTTAATTAATACAAGGGTAAAATAGGAAAAAACTACTTAATTTTATTTTGATTAAATAAAACGACAAATATTTTGAGACAAGTATATTTAGAAAGGATGACAAATATTTTGAGACAAAGGGAGTAAAAAAGAGGCGGCGAATTCAAAACATAGATACAAACATAAGTTACTCCCTCTGTCCGATATTAGTTGTCCACATTACTATAAATATGTGTCCCAAAACACTTGATCCATTTACCAAATCAATATAAAATTAATTAAGTTTTTCCTACTTTGCTCTTAACATTAACTGTTTTTTGAAGCAAACTATTGATTAGAGGGCAATTAATTGGAGAGAAATAAGGGTAATATAGTAAAAATACACTTTTATTTATGAGTTCTTAAAAGGAGTATAAAAGGAAAAGTAGACAAGTAATATGGGACGGAGGAGTACGAGGATATTCAAAGGAAAATATATGAGTAGATCTTAAGTTAACTATTGTTTTCACGAAACAAATCTCTATAAATACAAGTGAAATTAAGTTTAACCATATGTATATTATTTATTGTATATAGATGGAATGCAATGTAACTAGTTTTAGTATATATTGATGTCTTGCGTTCAAAAGCTTTTCACGAAACTCCAGCCTCCAGGATTACATATATCGATGTGTTAAAGAGTATTTCACCTTACTTTTGGTTCATCAAAGATAAAACTGGATGAATAATTCAAACGAGTGATTTTGATATTACTAATCAATTGGATAACTCGTTGTTACATAAGCTTTATCCCATGCAAAACATGTTTAGTATCAATTTAAAATAAACTTAAAGGTGGAGAAGTAGTTGAAAGGCACTCACAAATTTCAAAAGTCAAAAAGAGAGACCTGCCTATATTCTTCCTCTTTCTTTCCAAAAATGATTTGTGGAACTCCTCGAAAAATTAGTTAAACTCAATTATTCCAATAATATATACGCACTGTATAATTTAGTTATTTTTTACTGTATGTCAATCTGTTTTATAGAGTTACCTACCGTATTTTAATTTATTTATTGTGGGCACGCGATAACCTTTACTTATCTTTCAGGTGATATAACAGTGTAGAAATTCTTTTACACTTCAGCGTGCAAGATTTAAATGCTCATTTTATTATATTGAGTAAAATGGTTCCACCATCACTTTTAGTTTTGTAGCAAAATACAAAATAAAAGAAAACAAGTCATATTTTTCGTGTCACTTGTAAAATTAAATTTGCAGTGAAAACAAATGATTTTAATATAATTATAAATGGGGCATATATATATATATATGAATGATCTTCTATTCATATATAGAGTCTAGGTGACCCAGTCAAACCCAAATCAAATTGAACTGGACAAAATTTTGAACCAAAGCCAGCCCTGCAGATATAAGCATGGGGTCATAGGGAAAAAATCATCGGAGATTAAGGTTCATTTATTAACTAGGACAAAAATAGCAGGTGATTTATCTTTATCTACCTAACCTTTGATAGCAAGAATTCAGTAAAATAATCGAATTCATGCGAGCTAACCTGATGGTACTATTATCATATGTTTTTAAAAGAAAAAAGACATTAATTTATTTTTCATCTTGGGATTTGTCTGATTCTCCTAACTGAGACTTTCCCTGAGGTCCTTTAGTCCTCATGTAGAGTCTATACTCATCAAAGGTCCTTGGTGGATACAATGGAGGATTTTGCTTGGTAACTAGCTCCTTTACTGGTTCTATCAGCAAATCACTTTTAGGATTGTAGAAAAATGCAAGGGAAACACGCTCTTCTGCTGAATTCACGATCACTCTATGCTCAACACTCTTGTATATGGCATTGCTTAATACCTACATAAATAACAGACAAGTTAATTAATTGTTGAGTTCAATGTACTAATTATGCAATTTTCAATCTTCAAGTCTTACGTGGTAACGCACTTGTTCTTCTTTCAATGATCAAAGGCTATATTTTGGAAAATCGATTAATAATAAACTGAAGTAATTAGATCTCAGTCATTTGAGGCATCCAATATTTAATTTGAAGCACCCTTACCCCTAAAAAGCAATTTACAAAATAAAACAGTATGATAGAAAACATTGATTCTATCATTTTCAAAATGAAATAAGAAAATAAAAGCATCTCAGTCATCTGAAATATTCAATTTTTTTGTTATAGAATATTCAATAGGTGAGATACCATCGCAATCGGGAAAAAAAAAAAGAAAAAAAAAGAGAGAAAATGAAAAGCAAGAACGATACTGGGTTGTAACTTTTGATTTGAAATTCAGGTACAATTTTGGTAGGTTGGTCCAACGTAACATTTCATGTCGTACTTTATCTTCAGATGTGAGGTTCATGTAATAGGATAAGGTGTTTATATTTACCAAATATGGGGTCTGCGAAATGAGTGATTAAAAGGACAAATGTAGTAAAGAAATATTAGGTTGATACATTTCATTTCATTTTGCCAAATGAAAAAGATTTGGGTGTGTTTGGTACGACGGAGGAAGTTATTTTCTACGAAAAATAATTTTTTTAAAAAATATTTTTCTGACATTCGATGGTGTGTGAAAAGTATTTTTTTTAAAATTATATATTAAAGATAATAATATTAATAAATTGGAGAAAATTTTGAGAACTAAAAATTAATAATAATGTCTAAATGTTAGTTGAAGCAAGTAATATAAAAAATAACTTCCGTTCATAAGTTAGGGAAGCCATTCTTCTCCTTTTAATGAATAATAATTTTCATGGAAAATGACTTCATTATACCAAACACAAGAAGATGACTACCTCATGAAAAATATCTTCCCGAAAGCCAATTTCCATCGTACCAAACATACCATTAAATACCACATGTTTTATTACACGTTCGCCTTTTTGGAACATTGGTATTAAACTATTAATGATAGGAGTAGTAGTACTGAACAGGTTGTAACAACTACGGTGTTAATTGTTTTCAGAGACATTCTCAAACAATATGCGTAAATCAAGAGTCTTTAGAAAAGTATACGTGTCAAAGTCACAATATTTCTCTGAAAAAGTTAAGTAAAATTGTGAAAACATTAAACATTTATGTCATTATAAAGGAATGATTAGAGATTGTAAGTCAATTTGGTTTTGGTATAGTGTAGCATGTGCTAAAGCCCTTTTCTTTAGAAGGTGGTAACTTGCTAATTCTAACTTTGTAGAAGTTATAATTTTCCAAAACATTTCTATATGCAGAATAATGCATGTACTAGGCAAAAACTTGATAGTCTATAGAAAACCAAATTGACGTATAATTCTTTATAATTTTGCTTCTTAAACTTTCGTTGTGTTTAAACAAAGCAAAGCGGACGCGGGGACGCTGTTTTCACTCCCTCCCATGTGACTATTTTTGGTCAATTTCCAGCCAAACACTCTCTTTAAAGATAATTTACAAATACGAACTACTACTGCTACTACTAAACAAAAAATAAACATCAAGTTGTGTTTGGTAGTATAATAGCTAGAAGCCATTTTTAGAAAAGATTTTTTTTTTCTATGAGGAGTCATTTTTAGAAAAGATATTTTGTATGAGAAGTTATAATTTTCTCGCGTTTTTCATTAAATTAAGGGGGATAAAGTGACTACCAATCACTTATAGGTAGAAGTCAGTTTACTTATAATTCTGTTAACTTTTAACTTTAACTTCATATTATTTAATCTAATTAACACTTAGACATTATATCAATCTTTACTACTCCTATTAAGAAACTTTCATAAAATACCACTCCCAGTATTTGATTTGTTAATATTTTAATTGAACACAAAATATATTTTCCAGAAAAATATTTGCCATCGTACTAAAACACATTTAAAGATGAACAAACTATACCTACTACTAAACAAAAACAGTGAAAGACGAGAAGTAAGATACTCTCTCCGTTTCAAGATGTTGTCGGGGTTTTCTTGACACGACGTTTAAGAAAGTAGAGAAGATTTTTGAATCTTGTGGTCTTAAATTAAAGATATATATGATGTACCAAAACGTTCTTTAGTCTTGTGGCATTAAACATGCCATGTGGACTCTTGAAATTAAAGAGTATGTTGCCAAAAAAGGAAAGAGACAAACATTTTGAGACGGAGGGAGTAATATGTATTCACCTGAATCTGATCACCTATATTGACAATGAAAGCATGTGAAGCTGGCTTTACAGTGATCCAATGGCTGTCTCGCCGGACCTGAAGGCCAGCAACGTGCTGGTCAGGGAGGAGAATGGTCATGCCACCAGGATCAGAATGTGGTGAAAGGCCTAAGGTCAAGTCTGGCTGTGGACATTTTGGATAAAAGTTCACCCTTAGACATGCTCCTATATCTTTGTCTCCTCCAAATGCATTCTGCAAAACATCCTCTTTTAATCCAAGATTTGATGATAATATCTTCATTAAACGCCCACAAAACTTCACCACTTGTTTTGAATATTCTTCAATCACTTTCCTGCATTTGTTATGTCTTAATTTCCATCAAAGTCTAACAACCATATCTTATAATGACAGCAAATAACCAACTAGCTAGCCCATCTCCCTCACAAAGCAAAATGAAACAAAAAAGGGCGAGAAAAAAGTATTGCAATGGAACATTACTAGAGTACAACTTCATTATTCAAAAAAAGATTATATATCATACTATAGTAAAAAATGTAGGTACGCTATTCCAATGGAGAAAAAACAGCGTCATAAGCTTCTATGATGGTGTGAGGTATTAAAAAAGGAGTTTAGGGTCTATACATTGATACTAGTTGCGTGCACTCTTGAAATCAGCTAAACTCATGCTACGAACGTAATAAATTACATTTAAAAATACTCCAATTTATGTCATATTTTTTTATTGCCTAATTAATTTAATCTAGCAACACGTTAATCATGTTTTGTTGGTAAGTCTTCATAATTATCAAAAAAATTAGTCACATAATTGAATAATTTTAAAGAATAAATTATTTATGATGAAGGACGTTTGGAAGGACAATTAGCAAATACAAAGGGACACAAGATTCAATATTCACTAAAGAAGCAAAACATTGGAGGTTTAAATAAATAAAGGGTTTGTTCGGTATGAAGGGAAATATTTTTCAAAAAATGTTTTTCAATTTTTCATGTTTGGTTGGTCAAATTTTTTTAAAAACATTTCCTCTAGCAAAATAAGTTTCTTAAAATGAGGAAAATGACTTCGCTAGTAGAAGTAGGAAAATCAAGTTCCACAATTGGTTTTCACATTCATTGTTCCCTCCCGACGTCCTTCCAATACAACTTATGTTCACTCCCACCATTGTAGTTCCCATCCGCACCAACCACCACCCCACATCCCCAACCCCAACCCCACCTCCCATTGTACTTGTCTAGGCTATAGACAAATAATTTTAGCACAATATTTTTGCTTACATACCGAAGATAAGAAATTAAGTAAGCAACACACTTGTTTTCCTGAAAAATATTTTTAAAACAATAATTTTCGTGAAAAATATTTCCTTCATACGAACACACCCAAAGAGAATAATTGGGGGTACTAATTAGTAGGACCTAATAAATGTTCTAATTGGAAATGAAATTGTGACTCCAACTTTACATGAATTTTATCGAAATGTATAATAATTAGATATAATGGTAAAAAAACACACCTGAACTATCACTGTTTTTGTGAGCTTTCTACATGAACTATGAGGTGTGCGAGTTTCCTACCTGAACTATCACCAACTATTTAACAAAACACACGTCAGCTATCAGTTGTTCAATTTTTCTACCTCAATTATTCAGATAAGTTGAGGTAATTAAGTTTGACTACTACTCCCTCTCTTTCAAATTATCTGTCGCTTTTTTGTTGTACAAGACCCTTAAGAAATTATAATTAGGAGAGGTATTTAACTACTTTACCCTTAGTTATGTCTAAGTTATATACTCCCTCTGTCTTAAATTATCTGTCTTTTTTTTGCTTTACAAGCCCCTTAAGAAATTATAAGTAGGAGGGGTATTTGACTACTTTACCCTTAGCTATGTCTAAGTTATAATCTCTCTCCATTGAATGTTTATCTATTAATGTGTCATCTTTATTAATGATAAAATTCTACTAAGTGTAAAATGAGGAAAAATAATTAATTGTGCCTTGAACTTCTAAAACGATAAATAATTTGAGATAACTATTTTTAGTAACCCCGACAGATAATTTGACACCGAAGTAATAATACTTATGTAGTTACTTAATGATAAGAGTAGTATAGGAAGAAATTAATAAATCTTTTGTGATTTGCTAAAATAGATAAATAAAAAAATTATTTTTAGTATAAGGAACAAGTGAAAAGAAACAAAGGGAGTAATCCAATAAGGAACAAGAAGATATCCACAAAAAGTTACTATATTTGGTGTCAATCTAGTCCAATTACAAAGTCCCAAGTGGAAATGATCATAAGAAAAATGAAAATATGTAAACAAAAAGCAACAACCACATGTAGTAACTTCATTACTCAAAGAATAGTGTGAGGAGTACAAAAACTTGAGATCCTCCCTTATATATAGTAGTAAAATTATAAAGTAAGTCTTATAAGATAACTACATGTAAATATCAAACAATAAACATCAATTGGTAACCTATCTAAACGGTAACTAACATACACTTGCCAGCCAATATTCATTAAAATCATTACAGTATCAGTGTATATAATTAGTTGTAACTTGTACGTACCTGAGGGAAAGCGGGAGGGCAGGCCACTTGTTATGGACCTTCAAAGAACAAGGAAGATAGTGAAGAAAATAATAATCACTCCAATCAAGAATGGCACCTTTCTCAACTCCAAGACGGCTCCCATAGCCCTCATAAGTCTTAGGCGTATTAGCATATGTTTGCTTAACATCCATGGGATGGTGAAAGAATTCCCTCCAAACTTCTCGAGCTTCATCCATTAGCTCCGGAGGAACACCATGATTCACAACCTGAAAGAATCCCCAGTTTCTACAAGCCTCTGAAATTTGTTCATAAATAATAGATTTATTTGCATAATTGTTTCCATCACTAGTAAAAAGTCCCAGGAAATCAATGGTGGGGATGTTAATATCGTTGTTGAAGGAATTACTCAACGATGGTCTCTCTATTGGCGGCTTGATATATTTGTTGGGAATTGTAGAGATGCCACTATCAGATAAAGATTGGACGCGGACTATAGGTTCTGGCCAATCTTGTGGAGATTTCATGATGTTGCTGCTTATTCACTTTACTGTTTATTTCAAGATTTCTGACTATTCCAATATGGGGAGTACGATGATGAAACAAATTGCAACTAAGAAAGACCCTAGCTTAGCTTATATTATACGCTAGACGGCCTATGCCCGTACTGCGCACGGGCCCAACACTTTAGATTATAGTGTATCTATGTGTATGTAGTTGTGTTTGAATAGTGATAATATATATATATATATATATATATATATATATATGTTCAAAACACGATTAATATAACATTGTAGTTTGTGCTCCGTATATAAAACTTTATTATATTAGTGTTTGCTACGAATACAAAATGTGCAAATATTTATTAATATTTTTTAAAAGAGAAGACTTGTTTAAAAGGAAACTATTTTCCTCTCTTTGAGATAAAACAATGGCAATATTTAAGCGTCAGTTGATACTTTCAATTTTAATTCGATTAATTTAAAGATGTAAAATACTTATTATTTTTTATCAAATTTTCATTTGGATAATTCTAATTCAAATTATTAAATTAATTTTACATGTTTAAAACGAAACAAAGTAGAAATTGATTTTCTATTTAAACGAAGAAATACTATTTTTTTATTTTTGGTAAATATTCTCGGTTTAGCTCATTTTACTTGTCATGTTATCTTTTGCATGATTTTTTAAGAAAACGTCGATTAGAATTATAATTTGACTAATTTACCTTATTCATTATTTGATCTCCATTTGATTTTTTTTTTTTACGACATTAATCTCTTTTCACATTTATTAGAGTAAGAATAAAAATGAAAAAGTAATTACATTCTATCTTATTTTAAAATATAAATGTTTTAAGTATATTTATTTTAGTAAACATAACAAATAAATGACATGGCGGAATAAAGAAATACAACGGTCGGATCTAGATTAGATCTCAGGCTAATATATATAAAAAAAAAAAAAATTGTATGGTTTGGCTACTTAACCTTTTGAAGAAAAGCAATAATACGGGATCCATGATTTTTGTTGTACAATAATTTCATTTGCTCCCACTAATGGATTGATACGCATGTGGTAATGAATCCATCATTATTGACTTAATGAGATACTTTGGAAATTACATGAATATTGTTTGATTTTTTAATATGGGGTGCACTTTTTTTTTTTGTTGACATTATTAGTTTTACCGTTTTTTTTTTGCATATATATATATATATATATATATATATATATATACTATGTTCTAAACACGATTAATATAACATTGTAGTTTGTGCTCCGTATCTAAAACTTTATTATATTAGTATTTGCTATGAATACAAAGTCTGCACTTTTTTTTTTTTGACATTATTTATTTTTTTAATATGGGATTCACTTTTTTTTTTTTTATATATATTACTTGATTTTGTTAATATGGGGTTCACTTTTTTTTTCCCGTGAGTTTGAAGGTGGTGGGTTCCACTTTTTTTATTATTTTTTTTATTGTTTGGTGTTGTTTAGTATGGGGTCCACTTTTTTTTTTTTTTTTTTTTTGGGACTACGGACGACGAAGCATGGGTTTAAACCCATGCTTCTATATAGTAGTAATATATATACACACTAGATGATGAAAGTCAGTGCTACACAAAAAATAGTAGCACATTTGTTTTTAGTTTGTCTTAAAAAGAATGATATATTTTTATGTTTAGAAATCATTTAACTTGAAACTTCCCCTTTTACCTTTAATAAAATGATTTAAATCCACGCAAATATCTATGACTTGTTTTAGACCACAAGTTTTAAAGATCTTTTCTTTCTTTTTTAAACTTCGTGCCTAGTCAAACTATGTCACATAAATTAGGACAGAGAGAGTAACTTTTGGTAATATAATTATGGAATTTTTATTATGGAAAGTATTATAATTCAATTAATTGAAAATATCAATAAATTATTTTACTTAGTCCGTTTCTCCATATATGACTTTCCTGGTTTGGTTCTGCAATTGAAAGAATTGAAATATACCATCTCCTACCGAATTTCATGCCATCATCTCTTTCTACTCAACAACACTGAAAAGCGCTTTCATGTGTTAACATATGCTGTAGTCTTAAATTTTTAAGTATAGATCATCTTCATCATTTTAAGAAAATATGTGTATACGCTTCTTGACCGTTTATATTTCGTCTTCTTGATGTTATTCCTCATTATTTGTGTGAGACGTATGTGTCTAAACCGATACCCAAAGGTATAAGTTTTAAATCTTTTGGTTTTATGACTTCTTTAGCGGTTTTTGTTATTTTTTTTTCTTGAATTTCTCTTCTTTAAATTTTCTCTAAGCGTACCTTTACCATTTTCTAAACTTATTATCATTAAAATGTCTTTTTTTTCCCTTTTTTTTTTTACGATTGTCTCCTACTTCTTCACGTGGATCACACCTTAATTATTATTTTTTTGCAATTGTCTCCTACTTCTTCACGTGAACCCCACCTTATTTTTTATAATTTTTTACAATTGTCTTCTAATTATTTACGTGAACCTCACCTTATTTTTTTTTTAATTTTAACTATATTAGAAGAGTGGGTGGACGATGATCTAACTCACTCTTCTATAGTAGAAATAGAAATACATGATACACAATATCCGCGGCCCCCCACCCCACAAAAAATTAAACAAATCTCTGCACACACATAGGTCTACATACTAAAAAGGAATATCGAAAGCGACGGGAATACGAAATTGAGGGAGTCGGCAACTTGCCACTGAATTCTTAACAAAGATATAGTCCCTCCATCCAAATTTATGTGACACTTTTTATTTTTTAGTCAGTCCCGACCCAATAAGAACGACATATTTCTATATTTAGTACTACTTCAGTTTTAATTTATTTGTCTTAGTTTGATTCAATACGGTGTTTAAGAAAATCACAAAGACTTTTGAATCTTGTGATTTTAGACCAAAAATGTGTATAATGTATCAAATTGTCCTTTAAATTTTGCTGTCTTAATAAATATGTCATGCAGGATGTTAAGCGTAACGAGTTACTAAATATGAAAAATGATATTTTTTTAAACAAAATAGAAAAGAAAGTAAGATAAACAAACTGAAACAATGGGAGTAAAAAATTTGGCTTTGAACTTCTCATTTTACCCTTAATAAGATGATTTATAGTCTCATGAAGATGGCTCCTTCGAGCGCATTATGCTCTGAAGATCCAAAAACGGACGGAAGCCCTGAGATCTTCTAAGGGGCAGGGATAGACTTCATAAAGGGAAAGCACATCCATACAATATTCTATGACTTACTTAAGACCACAAGTTTAAAAAAAAAAAACTCCTTTATTTTTATATTTCGTGCTCAGCCAAACATTTTTAGGAACGGAAAAAGTATAGAACAAGTGGAGAAAGGAGTGGGGCAAAGGAATATATATATATAGTGGTCTAGAATAGGCCTCGTAACTTATATTACTACTAAGAAAAGTGGGGGTTTGGCTGTTGTGTAGTGAAATGGAGTAATGGACGTAAGGAGAACGTGATATATATCATGAGTTAATTAACTAACACACGCTATTGTTATAACGTGCGATTTGATGTCTTGGTGGGTGGGCAAGGATATTATTTCATAAATATCTGTACTAAATTGCGAGGACAGCTCACCGCACAAATGACGAACAATCATAGTATGTCTTATTTAATAAAAAATACGTACGACTCTGATATATGCAAATGCCTCTTCCATGGTAGAAAGTGATTTCTAACACTTCAATTATTTTTAAATTAAAATGAAGAAGAGTGGTGTAACGAGCACAACAACAATGTGTGCTTTTAACAAATAGATAGGTCCTTCTCAATTCTCATTTGAACGTGTTGGACCACTTGGCCACACAAAACTAGGAATGACTAGGATTGAAAACGGAAGTATAACATGGAGGGACCTTTTCTTCATATTCGTCTTCTGTGGCCTGTGGGTACTATAGTTTTACGGCCCACTTTATCTTTTTCGGGATTAAAATATTTAAATATTAAATATTAATTATTATTATTATTATTATTATTAAAATATCATTTTTTAAAACTAAAAGCACTAGATAACAAAAAAATTCAGTGGCATCGAATTTCAGTCACAAACTGACCGAACAGGCTTAAGGGTAGATTAACCTAACAAGGATAATTATAAGACTCCATTTATATTTTCAAGATTAAGATAACTAAAATTATTTATATTTTCAATATCTGAATATGTGAACTTTCATACTTAAATAAATAATACTTACTACATCCGTAAAATACTAGAACTATCTTATTATATGGTGTTGTTTGTTGATTTGATGAAGTTTGTTCCAAAAATTATCGGCGATGGTTACCCCACAATGATGGTAGTTAGTGTAGTAATGACGGTTGTGTAGTAGCAGTTTATGGTGGTGATTGGTGGTGCTAAGCTACGATGGTAGTGAATGTTCAGTGGTGGTGGTTTCAGAAGATGACTAGAGTTGTAACGATTGTGTCGTGTTTGTTGTGCTATGGTGACGAGTGGTGATCATGACTGGTATTAGAGGACGCTAATGGTGATAACTAGTGGTGGTAGTTGTGCAGTGTAGGTTGATGGTGATAATGAATGGTATTAGAGGACGTTAATCGTGGTAACTAGTGGTGGTAGTTGTGCAATGTAGGTTAATGGTGATAATGAATGACAGTAGTAACTGGAAATAATAATTGTGAAAGCTAATGATAGTTGTTGTGAGTGGTGGAAAAGTTCATCTTCGTAAATCTAATTAATTGGGACTTATTTATTCTAAACAAGTAAGTAAATCATAAAAGAAAAAATGCACTTAATAGACCTAGCTAGTTCTAAACAATTCAAATTTAGATCCCGTTGAGTGGAAAGACGTGGAAATTCACAAACAGTGGCTAAGGCTAAAGGTGTCAACCGGTTCCAACCGGAACCGGTTATGGAACCGGTTAAGGAACCGGCCGGTTCCGGTTAAAAACTCGAACCGCTTAACCGGTTCCGGTTTAACTTGTTTGCGGTTTACAAGGAAACTCCAAACCGGAACGGTCCGTTTGGAGTGTTTAAAATATGTTTTTTTTTTTTTTTTTTGTATTATATATATATATTATAGTATTTATTTGTATATTGTAGGTATATTTACATATGTTATACAACTTTATAATTAAAGTTTAAATATTTATCGACTAATAACCCCCTTTAACAAAGAAGTCAAGAATATAAAGAATAGTGTTTTCGTATACATATATATATATAACTTACATATACTTATATATATGTATAACTTAATATATATAGTATATATACTTATATACTACATATACTTATATATATGTATAACTTAATATATATACTATATATATGTATAACTTAATATATATACTAAATATATGTATAACTTAATATATATACATATATACTATATATACTTAATATATATACTAAATATGTGGATAACTTAATATATATACTATATATATGTATATATATGTACTATATATACTATATATACTTATATATAGGTATAACTTAATATATATACTATATATACATATATACTATATATACTATATATACTTAATATATATACTAAATATATGTATAACTTAATATATATATATATAGTATATATATTAAGTTATACATATATATGTATAACTTATATATACTTATATATATGTATAACTTAATATATATATACTTATATACTATATATACTTATATATATGTATAACTTAATATATATATATATATATATGTATAACTTAATATATATACTAAATATATGTATAACTTAATATATATACATATATACTATATATACTATATAAACTTAATATATATACTAAATATGTGTATAACTATATATACTTTGCTTTGGTAGGAATATTATTTTCAGAAAAAGATTCTTCATATGGAAGAGTAACAATATGTCTTTTCCTATCCCAAAAAGCATTAGGATGATCACTACATATTTGTAGAGAAAATTGATTTTTTATCAACTCAATTTTATCCTGTAATTTAGGATTTTGCAAAATATCTTCAATTTGAAGTGTATAGATTTCTTGTTTAAGAATTGATTTCTTCGATGTTTATTCATCGACTTATCTTTGATTTCATTTAAAATCCTTGAAAAAGGTTCAGTTATAAACTCGAATTTGATAGGTTTATTATCATAGGTTCCTATAAAACCTTTATCATCCATCCACTGAATAGGAAATAATTTATGGATAAATGGAGTACCCAAAATAACTTGGTTTGAAATATTTTTTACCAACACAAATGTTTCAGGAATACAAACCTTGTATTGGCAAATATAAGCTTTGGGTAGTTTATAAGTAATACCCATTTTTTGACCACTAGCAGACCTTAAACTATGAGTAGTTTTTTCAAAATATTTTGAAGGTATTAATCCTTCTTGGATACAACTTAAATCAAGCCCGCTATCAACTAGAGCGATCGAACTCTTTTTTGAAATTATAATCAATTAAAAGAGTAACTTTTATAAAAAATTTAAAAGAAGTAATGGCTTCTAATTTTATTAAAAAATTGGAACTGGGACCACTACCTTCTCCTTCTTCCGTAGTAACAGCCTCTACGGTGCTATTAACTGGTAGTTCTTCTATAGTGTTATAAACTGGTGTCTCTATGATTTGTTTTCCTTTTCCTTCTAATTGCGAGACCCTATGATCTAATGTCACCTGGTGTCTTCTAAGGGTGGAAATTTCTTGCTTAAGGTTATGAACCTCTCTTTCTAAATCTTGGGTGGTGGCCGGGGTACTTATAATATTCCGGCGTTCTTGGAGGAGTTTTTTGACTCCAGCCATCGTGTAAGGTCCTGTAGGTTCTCTAATTTCTACAGCAGTTGGTTCTTCTTGGTCATTTCTTTTTTGAACTTATTTGGTCTATAATAACGGGACCCGAGATTTGGATCCTTAATATATTTAAGGAGGTCAACGAGGTTATTTCCATCTAAGACACGAATTTTGTTTTCACTAAACCGGAAACAAGTTTATAAAACTCATCGTCTTCCTTGGTTTTGATACAAGGTTGCCCTATTCGGCATGGTTGACATTCATCATCTGAACTGGTTGAGATATAACTCTCTTCGTCTAACACCCTAATATCTTCATCAGAAGAGGGGTTGGAAGAACTATCACTTTCTTTACCAGAATCATCATCGGGTTCTGGATCTGAATTTAATAAAATCTTATATAAAGACTCTCTAAGGTCATCGTCTATGTTAAGGGCTTTAATCTTTTCCTTAACCTTACAATTTTGTAAAAATGACCTACTCGCCACACTTATAACAAGCTTTTGGGTTTTGGATTTGATAAAATCCTTTCTTTCCTTAAAGGTCTTTTTGCGCCTATTCTTTTTGTAGACGCTTTTCCTTCCATTGTTGGTTGAAGTCTCTTATGCTTCTTTTTATGCCTATGAGGCTTCTTAGAAGATTGTGGAATATCCATACCAAATTGTCCACAAAATTCTCCTAATTGTTGTCTTTCATTAAGACCATGGCGCTTGATTTGCTGGTTTAGCTGAATTTCATTACATAAAGCTAATCCTTCCTGCATACAAGTACCAATTAGTTTACCATAAGTATAATTATTATAATCTATACTTCTTTCCCCTTTCCTAAGGGCCTTTCTAACCCTTTCTGCAAAAAGAGGAGGGAGTCCATCTATGAATTTGGACTTCCAGAGTCAGTCATTACTCTCGGGTAATTCCATGACCCCGCAAAGAAAAACATCTTTATACCACCTAAATGAGGTTAGGTCTTGCATCTAAGGTTTTGAAGCATGGTGCGAATAGACTCATTGTTATCCGTCCATCTTCCTGAAAAATGTTCGACAATATTAATAACAAGTGTATAAACTATATTAGCAACAGGTGCTTCATCTTCACCTTCTTGCTTAACGCTTTAGAATTGCATGTCGCCGCACATTAGTCAAATAATTATCCCACCAACCTTTTAATTGGCCGGTGAAACCGGCTATGATCATATCCGCAATAACTCTTTCACTATTTTTATGAACCTTAGATAGTGCTGTACATTAACATTCTATGAATAGTGCAATAAATTTGACGTTCACTATAACCGTCAATATTCCATTCATATATTTCTTTACCACTATAACTGTTGGAAATAACATGTTCATGTTCCTCTAATAAAACATCTTGAGGAGTTGGTCGAGGATAGTAGTACATCCTCTGGGTAGGCTTGACAGCATAATGTTCATCAATTTTATTAAGATTAGATGCTATGCGAGCCTTATAATCAATATCAGATAAATATTTATCATCCTCTGCTATTAAAGGAGTAAGTTTTAAACCTTTAAATTTTTCGTCTAAAAGATTTTCTAAATCGGATAAAGATTTTAATTTGAAATCATGAATTTCAGGAGGAGGCTGTATACTTGGAGTAGCAACAACTTCCTTCTGCTTCCCTTTATCAGAAGTAGAGGCTTTATTAAAATTACTTAAAAGTTTATCAACTTTTTCATGAAGTGAAAATATTTGTTCACCCAAAATATTCATATAAACATTAGTATAATTTTGTTGCCTTATCATATTATTAATATGACTAGTCATGACAGTCAAGGCACCATTTTCAATTAATTTTGAAAAGGTAGAAATGTAAATCTTTTCCCATACGAAAATTTGCCTGTGGAGGATAAATACTTTGGACCTTTTCTCCACTTGTTAAAGTAAAATCTCTTTCTATAACAGAAATATAATTAGCAAAATATTTGGCCATAAACCAAGGAACAAAAGATATAATCTGATTTGCTGCAGAAAGATCTTTATAAAATTCTTCCTGGAAAACAGTTGTTTCTTCTGGTTTAAAATTATCAAAAAACCATTTTCTAAATGTTATCCATTTAGGAGTATAAAACTCTTTACTGATTTCTAGTCTTGCGGGTGATCCCCGACTAAAATCAATTTTCTGACTTGGATCCATTAAATATAGGAAAATCCATGTCTGACTCAGTTAATTCTGGGTCTTTGATACCAGTTACAATATTATCACGGTTAATAGTTAATCTATCAATTCTATTAGAATCATCATCTCTTACATGTGATGTAGATGCCCTTGATGGGGTCTGTACAATATAATCCACAGGAGATATATAAGATCTGTTAGAAGATAAAGATCTAGGTATACTAGAACGAACGCTATTATGTTCATCCTCTTCTAATGCAAGTGTCGGTTCATGAAATCTTAATTTTACTGTCCCATCTGGGATCTGTTCGATTTCTGAAATTTCAGTAAAAACATTTTGAGGAGGTGTTGCTCCTTCAATGACCCACTCTTTAGGGAAATTTATTTCATCCCACTTGATAGGTCTTCTAGTCATAATTTTGGATTTACCAAAATTAGTTTCTATTAAAATAGTTTCATTTTTAAAATCCATGATCTTACACATAGGATTCATGGTATATAATGGTTTATAATAAATTCTATAACAGATGCATATTACCTCTGTACCTGGCATATAATCATAACCATGTAATTTGATACTTAATATTAAAGCATCTAGAGAATTATCATCTTGAAAGGATACTTGCAAGTTAGGATAAGCATTAAAATAAAAGCTGGTCCATAAGCTAAACTTGTTTGGACAAATCCTATGAGGATTTTTCCGGTTCGTTTCTTCCATCTCTTAGAGCCGTATAAAGCTCTCTACGGTAAACCTCTTAAAGTTAAAGGTTTAAAAGCAACTTGTATTAACCCAATATGCATAAATCTATGGGTTACCCTATAAAGAAGGGCAAGATCCTTTGTCGGATAATAGTCTAAATGTAGCATGATCATTATCTACGGTCATTGTTTCTTCGGTAGTTTTTAACTACTTGTTTGAGACCTATTTTCTCAAAAGTACCCATTTGCAAATATTGTTCGGGTTCAATTTTAGGAATCGTCCATTTATTAAGGAGATCCAGTTCTTGAGGAGTATCATATTCCCCTTTTTACTGTTTTTAACGATTCTTTTCCGATTTATAAAATTCATTTTATGAAATCGTTGAATTACATCACCTATTACTATAAAACACCATATATATATATATATATATATATATATATATATCGCGCCGCCACATATATATCTAGGTAGCATGTTGCTTTACTAGGCTATTGACCCGGCGTTGGGGGGACACCCTCTCTCTATAACTCTATAGAAGAACTACCGGCACCGTTGTTACACGGAAGAAGGAGAAGGTAGTGGTCCCGGCCCGAAGGATCGCGCCGCCACATGATGCCATCTAGGTAAAAGCATGTTGCATTACTAGGCTATTGACCATTGGGGTTGTTCTTGCCGAACAAGTCCAAACATGCCCTTAAACGCCATCCCTCGGCTAAGTTTTAAAACGGACCACCGCTTTGGTTTTGAACAATCCGCACAGGTCAATCTCACCTAACCTTGAACATCATGTTTTGGCATGATCATGATGCATTAGAGCATTGTTACCATGATCTTAGTAGTCTAGTGTGACGTAATTCGATCAAGATTTGCTTTATAAGGCTAAACATGAACTTAAATTATAAAATAAAGTAAATAAAAGAAAAAATAAAATTTATACCTTAAAGATGGAGGTTGTGCTCAGCAGGAGAAGATTTATTTGAACAAACTTTTTATTTATTAGAGAAAGTTTTTTACAGAGGAGAGTGGTAGAGAGCTCGTGCTTGGGGGATCCAAGACTTGCTTCTCAACTGAGAAGCATGTATGTATTATGGTATCAGAGCCATGGTGTTTTAGTAGTAATAGGTGATGTAATTCAACGATTTCATAAAATGAATTTTATAAATCGGAAAAGAACTGTTAAAAACAGTAAGAAGGAGGAATATGATACTCCTCAAGAACTGGATCTCCTTAATAAATGGACGATTCCTAAAATTGAACCCAGAACAATTTACCAAATGGGTACTTTTGAGAAAATAGGTCTCAAGCAAGTAGTAAAAACTACTGAAGAAACAATGACTGTAGATAATGATCATGCTACATTTAGACTATTATCTGGATGTTGATCTTGCCCTTATAGGTAACCCATAGATTTATGCATATTGGGTTAATTCAAGTTGCTTTTAAACCTTTAACTTTAAGAGGTTTACCGAGAGCTTTATAGCAGCTCTACGAGATGGAAGAAACAGAAACTGGAAGAAATCCCTCATAGGGACAGTCCAAACAAGTTTAGCTTATGGACCAGTTTATTTTAATGCTTATCCTAACTTGCAGGTATCCTTGCAAGATGATAATTCTCTAGATGCTTTAATATTAAGTATCAAATTACATGGTTATGATTATATGCCAGGTACCGAGGTAATATGCATCTGTTATAGAATTTATTATAAACCATTATATACCATGAATCCTATGTGTAAGATCATGGATTTTAAAAATGAAACTATTTTAATAGAAACTAATTTTGGTAAATCCAAAATTATGACTGAAGACCTATCAAGTGGGATGAAATAAATTTCCCAAAGAGGGGTCATTGAAGGAGCAACACCTCCTCAAATGTTTTTACCGAAATTTCGTAAATCGAACGCATCCCGATAGACAAGAAATTAAGATTTCAT
>NC_081345.1:14678721-14721525 GCF_029784015.1 Lycium ferocissimum
AATAAATCAAAAATTTTCAAAAAAAATCAAAAAATTAAAAAAGAATTAAATGCTAAAAAATTTGAATTAAAATTAGAAAAATAAAGATAGAGTTGAACAAAAAAAAATTTTTTAATTTTAAAGGCGGAAAATTTCTAAACCCACCAAATAACTTGATTTAAAACCCCAACTCCCCAAAATATTAAAATTAAAATTAATAATTGAAAGGAAAAATTAAAAAAGCGGGGCTTTTTCAAATAATTATAATTAGAAAGTTTAAAAAAGAAAAAATTAATTTGTTAAAAAATAAAAATTAAAAAAATAAAGTATGGGTTAAAGTTTAAAAAAAAAAAAAACGTTTAAGCCTTTTTTAAATACCTTAAAACCCCTTTAAATAGCCCGTTTTTTTTTTTTTTTTTTTTAAATTTTCAGGCCTTTCTTTCTTAAAATTTTAAACGTTGTTCCCAATAATCCCCCCCGATTTTAAATAAGCAAGAAAATTTTAAACTTTTAAACAAGGGCTATCATTTAACTAGAAATTTTACTACACTTGTGTGAGACTCTTCAAAGTTGGACATTTGGATCAGTGGGTCCCACTCCTACCACTATTTTCTCTCTCTTTTAATTCGTCTTCCACATTCCAAACAGCCTTTTCTAGTAAAGTTTCCTTTTTTTTACAACCAGAAAATTCTCCTTCACTTTCCCAAACTAATACTCCCACTTTCCTTAGCCTAAAAATTGTCATGTGATTGTTCCATTTCCTCAACACTTTTTGAGTTTTCTTTCAACACGGATTATTCACTTTATTTTCAGAAATCCGAAGATTATAGATCTATATTATTTTCCATTATTGTTTCCTATGTAAAAGAAACAACAACTTGGGAGAATAAATATGGGTTGACAGGGAATGATTTAATACTTGTGAATGGGGTTATGGTAGAAATTAGGGTGAAAAGTTAATTTAAAGTATTTTTCCTCCCCTATCAACTTCGGTTTTCTGTTTTTTCTCCATTCAAAATCTATTTTCTAATTACAATATTAATTAACTATTTGTAAATTCTAGGAGTATCTTTTTAAGCATGTGAATTAATTTATTTTTTTTAAGATTCTTTTTCATTGCTTGAAAACCCCACGATGAAGCAGCCGGGGGGACTCAATATTCATGAAAAACTGTGCGTACAAAATATGTTAAGAGTTCGAATCTGTTTTTTTCTGGTATCGTTAAACAGAATCTTCATGTTTCTTGCTTTTCATTTTTTTTCTAGATAATGATGAATAATCTTATGGGGTATCAATTTTATTGCAAAATAATCTGATTTAATTGTTAATTTTGGATGAAAAGCTTTGTGATTTCATGGAATGTTTTTATCTCTTTCTGAAAACGAGTGAGGGAATAATTAAAAGAGAGAGCAAATGAGTCTTGGGCTAAGGCAGGAGAGAGTAATATGTTGAAATTTTGATGTGGAGAGTGAAGTAGAATTTTCTGGTATGGGAGGCTGTTTAAAATGAGGAAAGATGGATTAAAAGAGAGAAAATGGTGGTAGAAGTGGGACCCACTGGGTCTAAATGTCCAACTTTAAGTCTCACACAAGTATGACTTGACATGTGACACTCAAAATAAAATTTCTCATCATGTAACCAAACATCTCACAAGTAACTAGCTGCTCAGTCGAGAAATTTTATCATGAGCGAGGCACACCTAATGGGAAGACATTAGTTGCGTTATATTCCTCTCAAAATTTGCCATGTGAAATATGGTGGGTGCTCCGTCAGCACTCTCTCTTACCTACATTTCCTTTGGTTTTCTATTTTACTTTCTCTGTTTACTTTTACTTGTCCATTATTTCATAAATAAATTTTCACTTTTACTTATCTACTTTTATATATCAAGAGAAAAATAATTTATTTTTTCTATTTTGCTCTTAGCATTAATTACTTATTTCAAATTATTTTTCAAATCCAATGCAATTACACATCAATTAATATGGATATCATGATAAAATATGCCCTTTATTTATTATTTCTTAAGAAATGTGTAAAATTCATAATGGACAAGTAAAAATGAACGGAGGGAGTATTTATTTATTTTTTCTTTCTTCTCTTCAACAATCCCATTTATGCTTCCCTAATTACTATATCTTCCCTCACTTTTACATCATATCTTCACCACTAAAATAAAATAGAAAAAATGGATTGAAACTACCTCAAATTTCTTTTTTCAATTTTCTGTGTTTCATGAATTTTATTCCTACATTCGCTAATAAGTGCACACTGCACACCGTTAAGATTTCAGTTTTAATTTATTTCTGAAAACTAAACATGGTTCTAGAGTTCAAAATAAGTAACCAAAATAAATTTCTATAAACGAATTTCATTTTGCTGTTTTGGGTTCCTCTTCTTATACAATTGGTGTGCTTACAGAAATTGTTTCCAACTCATTGTTTGGAATTTCTTTTTTAATAGATAATAGCACTCTTAAATCTATTAAGTGTTGATAGAAGAAAAGCTCAGTATGAATCATCTCGTAGGGATCCAGTAGCTCAGTTGGTTGGCTATCTGAACTTTTACCTTGTTGGTGGGGGTTCGAATCCCCATGTTGTAATCCCCTCCCCCATTTTCTCTTCCTCTACACCCTATGTAATTAAAAAAAAATGAATCATCTCCATAACAAATGAAAGAGGGTATGTTTTAATGAGTTTTCCCTTTAACAAATAAAAGTAAATACAATGGAATAATTAAAATTACTTTGAGTTTTAAGTTTTAGTTCCTAAAACTTGTAAATTACTTTTAGATTAGAATTACATAAAGAAAAAAAAAACATAAAGATGATTGTTAATCTCATATAATGAGCATGAAATGATGAAGCAAAATTCCAGTGAGAAATTTAGAAACTCCGGGATTATTTGAAACTTCACTTTTTCTAATTTTACTTTTGGTTCTATATTTAGTAGGCGTTTGGCCATAAAAACAAAAAATTATTTACTTTATTTGAAATTTTGAAGTTGGAGTTGAAGATGGAGTTGTGTTTGATTATAATTTTTGCAAAGAATACTTGGTTGTTTTGAATGTACTGAAAGTGAAAACAAGGTTTTTTGATATTTTTCAAATTTCAAATACAATTTCTTCAAGTTGTATTTGAAATTTTCATGATCAAACACTAATTTTCAAATAAAGTGAAAAAAATTTCGGGAAAAGATGAAAAATTCTCATGGCCAAACGGGCCCTTGTCAAATCTAGAACCCCATTTAATTTTTCAAAAATAAAAAGAAAGTTCAGTCTTTTGCATATATTGGGAACACAACCGGTGAAAAGACTGGGAAAAATAAGAGAGAAATCAAAAGCGTTGGCTAGTATCAATATCAATATAATTTTACAAATAGAAGATAAGGTCATAAAAAATAAAAAAATAAAAAAATAAAAAATAAAAAAGAGAAGCATAAAAGTGATAAGTACAAAAGAAGGAAAATAAGTGAGAGAGGGTGTGCTGACAATGGACCCACCATATTCCACTTGTCATGTTTATATTTCTCCTTCACACAAGTAATTTTGCAGGGATGAGTCTTTGGCCAATTTTTGCTGAGGTGGGACCTAAAATCCACTTGGCAAAATATGAAAGGAGACTCACACAAGTTTTTTTGTCTTTCACATCATACTTGTGCCTCCTACATAATAAAATTTTGGGAAAAGAGTCAAAAATATCCCTCTACTTTAGGAAAAGGACTAAAAAATATCCTCCAAATTAATTTTAAATCAAAAATACCTCTCGTGTCATCAAAGTTTTCGCATATACCCTTGTCTTAACGGAAATTCTCAAATCCGTGAAGATAATTCGATTTCATATTTTAAACCCGTTTCATTATTTAAACCCGATCCAACTAAATAAAAACCTACGATCCTACAATCCCCTTTAAACATGTAGACCAGGGTGAAAAAATGTGATCGTAGGATCATAGGTTTTTATATAGTTGGGTCGGATTTAAATAATGGAGCGAGTTTAAAAAATGAAACCGGATTATCTTTGCGGATTTGGGAATTTCCGTTAAGACAGGGGTATATGTGAAAACTTTGATGATGTGAGGGATATTTTTGATCCAAAATTAATTTGGAGGATATTTTTAACTTTTTTCCCAAAGTAGAGGGATATTTTTGACCCTTTTGCCTAAAAATTTTCCTGCTCAGTCATATATAGCTTATGAACCACTTAAATCAATTTATTTAGTATGCTATGTTCGTTACACAACTTTGTCTATATTCATAAATAATAAATTAGAAAGATGATGAAATGTTGGTTTATTTAAAACGTGCAGTGTGAAAACATAAAAATAATAATATGGGAAGTGTGAACGTATGACTTTCAGTACGCAAAATAATTCTTTGATTCGCTTTGCTCCATAACTTGCTTGTCGTGTGTGCTTTTATGCATTTATATGTTGGATTAGCATACGCTGACGTTGCGATTGAATTAGTTATTCATTTTTTTTTCATTCCACATGTGAAAGTTGTATTGGGCTAAATGCAGAGGGTACAACTGTATCAATACGGTTAGGACACGTGGCATAAAGGACGAGTCATACTACCACCGGTGGTAGCAACATGGTACCGGAAGGGTGCCCAGACGTGGTGGAGCGTAACAGCTCTGGAAGAGACTCCAACGGTCTTCCGTTATAAGTCAGTCCAAGCGTTACAGATTTGGTGCAATCGTGCTTTATGGCCCTCATCATTGTTCATTATTGTCATGTATCTAAAGCTCATTATGAGCAGGGGCGTAATACATGGAATATGCGCCCCTAGCTCTTAGTATAAATAGGGATTGTCACTCCCATTGTAAAGGTCACGAAATATAAGATAATATACTCAGTTCCACTACAAATTCTTTGCTTAGCTTTTTACTTTATTGTGTTCATATTAAGTTCCAGTGCCACGTCGAGATCGGAATAGAGAAAGCTACGTCCGAGCCAATTGAAAGCTACGTCCGAGCCAATTGATTATTGCCCAGGCTTTCCCTTTATTTCTTGCTTATTCACACGTGTTTACATTATTTCTATATTAACAGTCTAATCTTACTAGTCACTCTGATCTACGTGTCCTTGACCACGTCTATAAATGACTAAACTGTTTTACGGGTAAACAGTTTGGCGCCCACCGTGGGGTCAGGACAATTGTGGTTATCATTATGACCATTGTTTGTTTTACTAATCTCTCTTAAGTTTCTTGTTTCGTCTAAGCATCAATTTCAAGTATGACAGGAGCTAACGACAACCCCAGTGTTGCAAACCAATAGGGCCATCTCCTACTGGGACCAAATGGACATCCCCTTAAAACAGGTTTGCAACAACTTAATGCAGGTAATGGAACGACAGAAGGAGAGCACAATCTCAACACTGAAACGGACAAAGTCTTCACTGACGAACCGATGGCGGAAACCATCCGTCATTCTGAGGGGGCAAAATCACGAGACGGTGGCAGAAGTAGAGCGGCTGAAGAGGATCGTTGAGGCCCTCACGGGAGTACCAGTGGACAGGGTCACAGCTCCCACCGGCACGCCTACGACTGTTGATGTAAATGCCACCGATGGAAGCAGGCAAAGTGCGGGAAGGAACGGAGACGCTTCCGGAAGCGAGTATGCTTCCGATGATCCCTTCCAAGCCGAAGTCAGGCGATTCATGAGAGAGATCACGGGGAAGATAGATCAAACCGCCAAGGAAGCTAAGAAGAACGCAAAAGAGTTTAAGAGGTGCCTCAGTCAAATCCCCGGGGCACCCCCGGTCGTAGAGGGCCCTGATTTAAAAAAGTACAGTCAGCGGGCCTACACGCCGGAGTCAGCTCTAGAACCAATCCGAAGTGGTTCAAGATGCCTGATATTCCCAAATAAATGGGACCACAGACCCGCAGGAGCACATTACGGCCTACACTATGGCGGTAGAGGGTCATGATTTGCAAGAAAAGGAGATCGAGTTGGTGTTGATTAAAAAATTCAGTGAGACTCTCACCCGAGGGTCCTTGATATGGTGTTCCCAGCTTTCAGAACACTCAATCACTTCGTTTTCCATGTTGGCCGACATCTTCATCAAAGCTCATGCCGGCGCGAGGAAGGTAAAAACCAAAAAGGCGAACATCTTCCGCATTGCTCAGGGAGAGTCGGAACATCTCAGGGATTTCGTCACCCTTATTCAGGCGAGCGTATGTTGTTGCCTGTCATTCCGGACGAGTGGGCAGTAGAGGCTTTTACTAAGGGTCTGAAACCTTTGAGTTCGGATGCTTCCCGAAGGCTATACATATATATACACTAAAGCTTGATGAAAAGGCGATTCTGGCTATGGCTACGGCGGTAGTTTCAAGGTTTAAAAATAATCACCGGGGACTGCCCGGATATAACCAGACTGACCACACTAGATGGCAGTCGGAGTTTTGCAACTCAAGTTAAAGTTAAGGAAATAAACGAATTTTTCCTTTATTAAATATATTTTCCATGTTAAGCGAATGATTTTGCCATGATAAGCAAGTACTTTTGTCATGTTAAACATTAAACTGATGCAACTAAAGTTATACCGAAAAAATCTTCCCTCCAAAGCGAATAGGAGGCGTCATTTTCTAAGCACCGAAACATAAGGGCCCTCTCTTATTAAAAATAAAAAATTCTAATAAAGAAGGTTTAAAGTTCAAAAACCGGTACCAAGTGCGGTTCGGACATCCCGGTAAGGTAATCGGAATTATCAAAGTCCAAGCCTTTCAGGGGACTGAGATCAAAAAATTGGGTACTTCCCATCCAAAGGCTCGGGGGAAAAAAACTATAGGCAAACCCGACCTTCGGAGTTGAAGGAGCTGCAAACTTATGCTTCTTGTTCTTCAAGAAAGATAAAAGGAATGCGAGAAGTATAGCATACATAAAAAGTCTTTAAAACACTGGAACATCTATTATAAAATCTCTCCGGGCTCGTAAGTCCCAGAGGCAAAAGACAACTGCAAGGCCCGCTAGAGAAGCTATAAAAACTAGACTTCACGGAAACCTTGATGTAAAACTCAAAACGACAAACACAATTGTTCAAAACAAATTAAAACAAGGGCATGCAAGCCATAAAATCAATAGAGCATGAGCTCACAGGCCCGTCAGAATTATCTGGATTCAAAATTTAAGGGGAGGTGGGACCACCCTCAGCAAGAGGAGCCCCTGGACCTCTACTCTCGGAGCTGATGTCCTCCGACGACCTCAGGTTCGCCATAGCAGACTCCGCAGCCACAAAATCTACGTCTGCATATAGCAAGGCCTTGGACAGGTTCAACTTCTTATCTAAGGCCTCTTGAAAGGCATCCCGGTGAGACTTCAGGACTAGAGGGTAGCGTATCAGGCTGGCCTTATGCTCTTGGGAAGCCCTGCATCACTGTAAGCTCTCCCATCTTGCCCGAAGACGGGCCCGGGAAGCTTCTGAACATCTCAGCGGGCCCCGAACGGTTTCCAGTTCACTTGTCAGGCGGCGGATGAGAATCTGCAGGCTTTGGAGCTCAGCATTCTTTTCCTACACGGATCTCTTCTCTTTGTCTAGCTGATGCTTAGCTTCATCATAGCTCAACCGCAGGGAATTGTCACGACCCAACCGGAGGACCACGACGGGCACCCGGTGCTAACCCACCCGGGCACCTCTTAACATACTTTCACATTTCATCTAGGTGAGCCACATGGCTAAATCATACGTTTCATTCATTACCGTTCTAATCTCATAGGACGACAATTCATTTATGTCAACATTAGCAACTTTGCCCATATAAATGTACATAAGCCGACGAGGCTTGGCAAAATAATATCCCAAAATATAGGCCGACAAGGCCAAACATATCTGATCATATACACATATCTACGAGCCTCTAAGAAGAGTATGTCATATCATATAGGCGGGACAGGACACCGCCGTGCCCATAAGTATGTACACAAAAGAATCTATACCAAAAGTCAGGCTCCGAATGAAATGGAGCTCCTTATGTAGTCCCCGAGAAAATACGGCTATGGATCAAGTCCGTCTCCCCGGCCACCTGCGGCATGACGCAGCCGTCCACACAAACAAAAGGACGTCGGTACGAAGAATGTAAGCTATAAGTTTTACTTGTTTTTAAGCGAGTCTATGTGATTTTACGTGTTTTCTAGTGTTTTTCAGGAAAAGGAACAGATTTGACTTGATCACAGTTGAAGTGCAAGAACAGGTCGTAAATGCAGTTTACGGACCGTATTCTACAATACGGGCCGTATTCCATGGTCGTATTAAAGGATTTCGAAACGAAAGTCAAGTTGGGAAGATGGTGATTTACGAGCTCGAGTTTACGGACCGTATTTCGGTTTACGGTCCGTATTCCATCTCGTATTTAAGTCGAGCGGTTGCGAGAAAGTCCGACTTTTGGAAGCCGAAAGACGACGAGGAGGTTTACGGACCGTAAACCACTTTACGGTCCGTACTTTAGAAGATTGAGATTTCACGAATTGAGAAGACGACACGGGCTCGAACCACTTTACGGTCCGTAAAGTGATTTACGGACCGTATTTAAATCATGACGGGACTAAAGTGCAAATCGTAACTTGTGTATTTTCCAAACATATAAATAGTCCATTGTAGGGTTTTATTAGAGAGTTCTGATATTTTTAGTTTTTGACTTAGAACATAAAATACTCTCAAGTTTTTGAAGGTTCTAACATCAATCCAATTATTCTCAATTCCTCTTTTATTCAAAGTAAGCAATTATGAACTCTTCAATTTCTTGTTTCTTGTTCTTTGTCATGAGTAGCTAATTTCCCTTACTAGGGTTGTGAACCCAATTGATGGGTGTTTTGTGATTGGGTTGTGATTGATATACAAATAATGGATTATTAGGGTTTGTTTATTCTTCATTCTTCATTCATAATTAATGGTTGCAAACATTGATTAAAGCCACAAACCTTGATTTATTTGGGAAAATAATTAGGGTTGGTAAGAATAAACAACAAGAACTCAAAGCATTAAACTTTGTTTAATAAATTCACTTAGGAATAAGAAGAATTTACTTGGCATGATTAATCATTCTTCATAACCACTTTCTTATATTTGGGAAAATCATAGAAAGACATAATCTTTATTTATTGGGAAATAGTAGAGATTCACATAGAGATTAAGTGCATTCATATAATGATCCATTAGAAGTATATCAAGATCAATACCCATGATCATACACCCTATCTAACGGGGACACAACCTTAGTTTCTTTTACCATAAACTTCCACCAAATCAATAGACTAGCAATTAGTTATAAAAAAAAACCAACCTTTGCCAAAACTCATCGGATTAAGATATTAGACCTAAAATTTAGCATCTACGATTTTAGTAAACTTTTCACACCATATTCCTGTGGGATTCGACCCCAACCTTGTTGGGTTACTATATTTGACAACGTCCGCGTTATACCATTAATAGGTGTAATTTGAGCGTATCAAATTTTGGCGCCGTTGCCGGGGAATACGGTTTTGAAATTACTAAATAGTGTTTGCTTTATTGAAGTCTTTTGCTTATTCCATCACACCTTGTTTTCTACTCTGTGTAAACCAGGTGAATATGAATCAGAATCAGCAAAATCAACGTCTTTGGTAACCAGGGGAATCGGTTGATCAATCCGGCAAATGAGTCAGATGAAGAGAATGTGTTTGCTGAGCTTGTTCCAGATGAGGATTATGCATCTGCTATTGTTCAGCCTCGAGTTGGAGCAGCGTCGGTGAAAATTGATTCCTCTCTATATCAGTTATTGAAGCTTGAGGGGTATTTTCGGAACTCTACCGAGAATGACCCTCAACGTCATTTGCAGAATTTTGTGGATGTGTGTGCTAATCACATCCAGAACAATGTTCCACAAGATGCTATTCGGTTGAGGTTATTCAAATATTCCTTGGCTGGAGAGGCAAGAACATGGTTCGAGAAGGTGCCCAGAAATTCGATCACTACATGGGAAGAGATGGTGGCTGCGTTTCTCACAAAATGGTACCCTCCTAGCAAGAAGGCTGAAATTCGGGACAAGATTTATGAATTCAAGCAGCGACAGGGGGAACAATTATATGAAGCATGGGAGCGATTCAAGGATTATTTGCAGAAGAGCCCAAATCATGGTTTTCCGGAGAACATATTAATGGAGAAGTTCTACCGAGGGTTGGATCCAGTGTCGCAGTCAGTTGCGAATAATGCAGCTGAGGGTTGTTTTATGAACAAGTCTTATCGACGGGTGACCACCATACTTAACAAGCTGACAACTCATAATCAGGCTTGGCACTCAAACAATTCGATGTGGTACCGTTCGGTAGTGCTATGATCCGAGAATATAGTGAAGGAGAATCAAGATACTCAGCAAACCTTGGCAGAACTTGCAACAAATATTTCCTTGCTGACGAAGAAGTTCGATGAATCCCAGATCAAGAAGGTAAATGTTTGTGAGGAAGAGGCAGTCTTACAAAAAGGGATGTACCAGGCTCAAGATGGTCCGTTCCATGAAGGACCCCCTATGCAGATTGAAGATGCTAATTATGTGAATAACTCTCAAGGGGTTACCGAGAGACGAATTAATTACCGGGGTGGTTTTCGAGTCGAATCAATGGAGACCTCAACAAGGTCAAGGTGCTTATAACAACTCTGGGAACTACAACAATAATTATGGTGGTGCGAACCAAGGGGGCTACAACAACATTAACAATTTTGGGAATAAGAGTTCCAATCCTTATATACCACCGAAAGGACAGTCAACAGAGCAGGGGAGTTCGAAGGTTGAAGCAATGCTTGAGAAGATTCTGGCAAATCAGTCTAAGTCTGAGAGAACTTTATACGGGGCCGACAGAGACGGTGGGTTCCCATACGGCGGCTATTCGAAGCTTGAGTCACGGATGAGAGATATTTCTAGAGAGCGACACCCTCCTAGAAAGGGAGGCCTTCCGAGTGACACTATTCCAAATCCAAAGAATGGCGGAGGCGGTGTAGACGAGTGTGTTTGCCATCACTACTAGGAGTGGCAAAACAATCCGAGGGGTGATGAGAAGGTGATTGATCTTGAGCCAATAGATGATGAGGATGAGGTGCAGTCTGAAGCACCCATTGTTGTTGATGAGAATGCTACTGACAAGAAGGTTGCTGATATTCCGGAGATTGCGAGACCAGCTGAAAACACGAGCAAGCAGCCTGTGAAAGGGGCCCTCCGCCCCTTGACTCAGCTTTTCAAATCCACACCACCTTTTCCTCAAAGGTTGGTGAAAAAGAAGGAAGATGCTAAGTTCGAGAAATTTCATGATCAGCTGAAGCAGTTATCTCTTAATTTTCCCTTCTTGGATGTTGTCAAGGAGATGCCAGGCTTTGCTAAATTTGTGAAGGATTTGCTGACCAAGAAGAAAACGGTTCAACATGAAACCGTAAGTTTGACTCACACTGTGAGTTCCATCATCTCAACTACTCTTGTTCAGAAGAAGGGAGATCCTGGGGCGTTCACCATCCCTTGTTCTATTGGGCACCATGATTTTGCTCGCGCTTTGTGTGATAATGGGGCGAGTATTAATTTGATGCCCCTTGCTATATACAAACAATCAGGGTTGGGGATGCCAAGGCCGACTACTATGAGATTACGGATGGTGATAGGTCTATCAAGAGACTGTTGGGGTGGTTGATGATGTATTTGTGCGGGTTGGTGATTTTATGTTGCCCGCCGATTTTGTAATTCTTGTTGTCTTGTTGATAGGGACATTCCTATTATTTGGGGAGACCTTTCCTTGCTACAGGGAGAGCTCTGATGGATTCGGAAAAAAATGAAATCAAGTTCCGAGTCAACGATGAAGAAGTGACATTTCAGGCCAGCAAAGGGATGAAGTTACCAAGTGCTTACGAAAGCATTTCGGTAATTGATTCGGTTGACATTATTGATGAAGCAGTGGAGTTCAAGATGGAAGAAGAAAGTTTGGGTGAAGCTCTAGCGGGTATTCTCGTTAATTTTGATGCTGAAGATATGGAAGGTTATGTGGAGACAGTAAATTCACTTGTTGGGTTGGGATCATATTCTTACCAACCAAAGAAGCTGAATCTTGATCTGGAAAATAGAATGACGCCTCCAGCAAAGCCTTCTATCATTGAGCCACCTAAATTGGAGCTTAAACAGCTTCCTCACATCTGAAGTATGAGTTCCTGGGTCCGAAAAATACATTGCCAGTGATTGTGTCAGCTCTGCTGACTGAGGAACAGGTTGTACAGCTTTTGGAGGTGTTGAGAGAGTACAGGCGTGCTCTTGGGTGGACCATAGCTGACATTCGGGGCATTCCATCGGGATGCGTGAGCACAAAATTCGGTTGGAGGAAGGTAGTAAACCAAGTGTAGAGCATCGAGGCGGCGACCGAACGAGAACATGCAAGAGGTAGTCAAGAAGGAGATCATCAAGTGGTTAGATCTTTGGAGTGGTTTACCCGATCGGCGATAGTAAATGGGTGAGCCCGGTCCAATGTGTTCCTAAAAAGGGCGGCATCACTTTGTGGTGCCAAATGCAAAGAATGAGTTGATCCCAACGAGAAGCGTGACCGGGTGGAGAGTTTGCATGGATTATCGCAAGCTCAACTCAGCCACATGCAAGGACCATTTTCCCATGCCTTTTATTGATCAGATGCTTGATAGGCTAGCGGGGCGTTCCTATTATTGTTTCCTTGATGGTTATTCGGGCTACAATCAGATAAATATTGCTTTGGAAGACCAAGAGAAGACTACTTTTACATGTCCTTATGGGACATTTGCATTTAGCAGGATGCCGTTTGGGTTGTGTAATGCACCAGCCACTTTTCGAGAGGTGCATGATGTCAATTTTCTCGACATGGTAGAGGACTACTTGGAGGTGTTCATGGATGATTTTTACGTGGTAGGGGATTCGTTTGAAGATTGTCTTGGCCATACGGGTCAAGTCTTTGAAAAGGTGTGAAGAGACCAATCTCGTTCTAAATTGGGAGAAGTGCCATTTTATGGTGAAGGAAGGGATCGTCCTTGGTCACAAAATCTACGAAAAGGGAATTGAGGTCGATCAAGCAAAAATTGATGTGATTGCAAAACTTCCACCACCTATCTCGGTCAAAGGTGTCCGCGAGTTTCTTGGGACATCTTTGGGTTCTACAGGCGCTTCATCAAAGATTTTTCCAAGATTGCTAACCCCATGTGCAAGCTTCTTGAAAAAGAGGCTAAGTTTGCCTTTGATGATAAATGCCGAAAGGCGTTTGATGAGTTGAAAGAGCGTCTTACCACTGCTCCTATTATTGTTGCTCCTGACTGGTCCCTGCCATTTGAACTAATGTGTGATGCTAGTGGTTTTGCAATAGGTGCTGTGCTCGGGCAGAGGCACAATAAAATTATGCATCCGATCTATTATGCAAGCAAAACACTGAATGCGCCAGATGAATTACACACGGTGACGAGCAAGAGCGCTTGCCATTGTGTTTGCTTTTGAGAAGTTTCGGGCCTACTTGTTGGGGTCCAAAGTTGTGGTTTACACGATCATGCAGCCTTGAGATATCTCATGGCAAAGAAGGAAGCAAAGCCGCGGCGATCGGATGGGTGCCGCTTGCGCAAGAGTTTGATTTTGAGGTAAAAGACCGCAAAGGCACCGAAAATCGGGTTGCGACCATCTTTCTCGACTTGAGGAGCCGGGCGACCTTCTGATGAGCTTGATATCGATGATGCTTTTCCGGATGAGAGGGTGTTGGCTGTGCACATGGAGGTGGCACCATGGTATGCGATATTGCAAATTATTTGGTCACGGGTATAATTCCGGAAGATATCAAAGCCTACCAAAAGAAGAAATTCTTGCGGGATGCTCGGCGTATTCGGGACGAGCCTTATTTGTTCCGAACATGCGGCGACAACATCATTCGGCGATGTGTTCGGAAAATGAAGTGATGGCAATTCTAAAGGCATGCCATGACTCTCTGTTGGGGGTCATCATAGTGGAACTCGGTTTGCATTGTTGTTGTTTGATTGGCTAAGGTACTTGAGTGCGGCTATTCTTTGGCCGACTATCTTTCATGATGCTAATCTTTTGGTGCGGTCTGTGATCGGTGTCGGAGGCAAGGGAATATCGGCAGAAGGCAAGAGATGCCTATGAATTTTGTTATGGAGGTGGAAGTGTTTGATGTACGGGGGATCGACTTTATGGGGCCTTTTGTGAGTTACGGTGGAATGAAATACATCTTGGTAGCTGTGGATTATGTGTCAAAATGGGTTGAAGCGGTGGCTTTACCCAATAATGAAGCCAAGAGTGTTATGGGGTTTCTTAAGAAGAACATATTTACTCGTTTTGGTACTCCGAGGGCAATAATAAGCGATGGTGGATCCCACTTTTGCAATAAAGCGTTCACGGGACTGATGGAGAAATATGGTGTAAAGCATAGGGTGGCAACGCCTTATCACCCCCAGACAAGTGGACAGGTTGAAGTGTCCAATAGGGAGATCAAAAGTATTCTAGCAAAGACAGTGAATGCCAATAGAACTGACTGGGCCCGCAAGCTCGATGATGCTTTATGGGCATACCGTACGGCTTTCAAGACTCCAATTGGGACTTCACCCTTCAAGCTTGTATTCGGGAAAGCTTGTCATCTGCCGGTTGAACTTGAACACAAAGCTATGTGGGGGCGAAAAACTGAACATGGATTGGGAGGAAGCAACCAAGCTGCGGTTGTTCCAATTAAATGAGATGGATGAATTTCGGTACCAGGCGTATGAGAGTGCAGCCCTTTATAAAGAAAGGATGAAGCAATACCATGACAAGAAGATTCTGAAGCGAGAGTTCTACAAGGGCGACTCTGTATTACTGTTTAACTCTCGGCTGAAGTTGCTACCGGGTAAGCTTAAATCCAGGTGGTCGGGTCCGTTTGAGGTGGTAGGTGCTTCACCCCATGGCGCGGTTGAATTGAAGTCCGGAGATGGTACTCGGACATTTAAGGTGAATGGGCAGAGATTGAAGCACTACCATGGCATGATTTCGGAGGATAGGATCGTTGTTGACAGGTTGAAACACCTTGGAACGAACGATGATCTGGTGTACCAAGATAAGGAGTGAGTGGTCACCACCGTCGTGCCGCGACGTTAAATCAAGCGCTTCTTGGGAGGCAACCCAAGTGTAATGTTTATTTTTCTTTGTTGTTCTTCGTACATATAGGGTAATGGTTGTTTTGGTGCAGGAATATATGACGAGAGGAATTCTCTTTGAAATGCGGGTAAGTTCAGTTGTCAAACACTGTTCCGCAACATTGCAAAAGACGCCAAGTTTACGGACCGTAATTCATAATACGGCTCGTAAACCAGGGCGTATTTAACAATGCTGCAAAACAGTGAGCACTGTAATGAACATGCTAGTTTACGACCGCTTAGGACGGACCGTATTTCACAATACGGTCCGTAAACCTGATCGTAAATTTTCATGAGACATTACAGTGTACTGCCCTAATCGACATCTCTAAATACGGGCCGTAAACCACTTTACGGACCGTATTTAGGACAAAAAAAAAAAAATTGAAAAGCTGTAAATAAAAGAGGGAACAGACGGGCAGAAAACATTCCATCTTTCAAACTCCCCTCCACGTTCCCACCCATCATTTCCCTCATTCCAACCCACGATCTCCCACCATAATTTCTTCATCTCACACCTTCTAACCCCCATAATAGCACCACCCACACCTGCACAACCTACCCACTGCCCCCAAAATTCGAATTTTGCTCTGCCCTAGGTTTGGATTTGGCTGAAATTAAAGTTGTGGTTATTGTCCATTTGTTGATTGTGCTCTGTTAGGTCTGCAATAACAGGTATGATTGACTCTCTATCTCTTATGATTCAGCATTTGGGGTAAACTGGGTGGTAGGACTTGAGTAGGCTAGGATTTTGACATTAAATGAATGTTTACCTTGGTTAATGATCTTGTGAGGGGACTAATATGGTATATTCTGACAATTCTCGTGGATAAGTGTTCATAAAAACCATATGGGTCGGAGGGCATTCCATAATTCAAAACTCAAAATTTGAGGTTTTGGTATGCCCGCCAATGACTTGAATCTTGCGGGACTTATGAAACTTGGTAGAAAATGGGTGAAGTCTGAGTAACCTCAGCCCCGAAATACGTGAAACCGAGATGTGCATTGAAAGTTTGAAATAAAATGATGTACGGGTACGTGGTGCGAAACACGATCGTAATTTACGGACCGTATTGTACTTTACGGTCCGTGTTTAGGCATGTAGAGTGGACAGAATGCAGTTCACAAGACATCCCATTTTACGATCTCACTTTACGGACCGTAAACCAGTTTACGGTCCGTCTTGTGTGTTTACGGCCACAGACAGAACATGTCTTCTGTGCACTGTCATATCTTCTTACCTTTGGTTTGTTGTCCCGTGGTAACTAATATGTCGTGTCTTTTGCAGGTATGGGTCAGAAGAGAAAAGCAACGAAAGCGGGGGCCCACACCCCGGGCAGGAAAAAGAGAGCGCGCTCGGATTCTAGGTTGATAGATGAACCTTCCACTTCGGAAGAGGAACAATCAGGATCCGAGTACGCCGAGGTTATACCGCCACCAAAAGTCCGGGGGGCCCCCACCCATGACACAGTGGCAACCCCATCAGCCCTGCCCTCACCTATGACGCCATCAAAGTCTGCATCGGAAGCCTCCCAGTCTGAAGAGGGGGATTCTGATGCGGAAGCATCAAGCAGGCGGGCTGCCACCCAGACTCCGGAGGGAGAGTGGCCGGCGATGGGACGCCGCCAAGGGTCGCAAGGCGGTCGTAAGGACCAAACGGTTGGAGGAAGACAAGGCTGCGGTTCTCGATCAAAGGGTCAAAGGAGTTGTATGATCAATGGATGGCGGGGCCGGGACCGAGGCGGTGGACAGCCGTCGAGAAAGATATTTGAAGAACGACGGCTAATTTTCGATGGTATTTCGGCACACCCATTTGGATGACACCATCAAAGAGTACAAATTAGATGCATTCACTCATGAGCGGGAGATTATGCCCCGCATATTGTGCGGGAGTTCTATGCATCATATGGGGCCCTCGAAGTCGATGAAGAAGCCGAGTCTTGCTTGGCATCGGATCCCCATCTTGGAAAATGTGACGATCCGCAACACCCGGGTTGATATTTCCTCCAAAGCCATCAACAGGGTCTTGTTTGGAGAGGATTTTGTGTCTCCTACTGATCTGCGCCTGTTTCTAGACAAACGAGACAGAAAGGACGACAAATCCGTCAGGAAATGGACTGCAGCGGCTATCACATCTGAGCCACATGAGCAAAAATGGGTTAATGATTGGAAAGCACGGATCACTAAAAGCTGTTTGTCCACAGAGGCTAAGTTCTGGTGGACGTTGCTGCGATACAGGATCACGCCAACCCAGGCAGATAATACCCTGTCCACTAGTCAGGCAGTGACCATTGCATCCTTCATGTCACGGTACCCGATGGATGTTGGCGAGTTAATAGCTGAAGAGCTGCACATGAGGGCACACAAGCCCAACCAAAACATGGTCTTTCCGTGCCTTATCACAGCATTGTGTCGACGAGCGAAGATAATTCCGCTTCCAGACTGGGATGGTACCATTACAGCCACACATGTAGGGGATTGGAGGAAAAACAAGCCGGTAAGCACAAAGGACCGGGAGGCGGATCAGTCCGGTGATGACGACGACACTCAGTTAGAGTTGAGTCCGAGCCCGAGCCGTGCTTATGGGATTGATCCAGTAGGGTCCGCGTTCGGTCTTTGCTGCTCCTGGGCCTGAGGGTCCCACATTAGGTGCTCCGGATATTGCCCGTGCACAGGATGCTGCAACCACACGCGGGTATTTTCGAGGCAAGATCTCCACCACCACCTCTGAGCACACAAGGTCCTCCTTCGGGGCCCGCCACGGCTGCATCGACAGCCGAGCCTGTTGACCCAGAGCTGGGACTGCTGCACTTCAGCCCAGCTAATTATAGTCAGATTGCAATCAAAGCGGTGCGGACCGAAAGGCAAGTCGACAAAATCTTGCAACAGTTCAGACCGAAGGTGGTGAAAATAGTGCAGCAGTTGGTCACTGAGGCGACCACAGAGATCCGTGCAGAATTTGAGAAACAGCACGAGGTGTATCAAGCTAGACTTGACAGCTTTGAGGCGAGATTGTTGACTCGAGAGCAGACCGCACCCGGTGGGGAGTCTAGTTCTTTGAGGCGTGAGCTAGAGAAGCTGAAAAAGGAGCTTGAAACACTCCGGGGGCACGGGATGATAGCCGCACAAGCACCAGCACCACGTCCCATTTTGCCTACTACATTTAAGGTCTTTGGATTTGCTTGATTCTGAGGAGGAAACGGAGGATGCTGCACCCTCTGTTCGCGGTACTGGAAAGAGGGTCAGTGAGCCATCTGAGGACCCGAAGGAGTTGGCCATGAGGTTAAAGAAAGCAGAAAAGCAGGACCTGCAGCAGGCAATCTTGCAATCACTGGTTGAGCCGCAGCGCCAACCAGGAGAGTCCTCCAGTCAACCGCCGGATGCAGCAGGCCACTCATGAGGTGCTCGCTCGCACCAAAGGTACAATTTTTTTTCCCCCCTCGTCCTTATTTTTAGAAGCACTGGGACAGTGCTTGATTCTTAAGTTGGGGGTGGTTAGGAGGTAGCATTGTATTGTAAATAGGTGTTCAGGAACCCCTTCGGCTTTTCTTTGCCAGAGTTCTTTTCCTGAGGGGGATTTTATTTTGTTGAAACTGGCATGTTTAGGATGTTGTTTAGGTTGAGTAGAGTAATTTTGACTTATTTGGTATTATTCTGTAACTAATGGCATGTGTTATGATTTGTTTGAAATTTTAAAACCCCTCGAACATTATTGAAAAAAAATGCATACGTAAGACAGTTATCGGTTGACATGATTGATTCTTTATATGACATTATGATTATTGGGGTATTGTGTGTGATGAATGACTACTTAGGAGGTCACACGTGTGAAAATAATTGTCCTTATGCCAATGTGTGTGTGAGTTGTTAGTTGATTCTGTTTATGCATGTATAATCTAGAACTTGCCGGTTGGTCTTGTTTGAAATCCGAAACGAGTTTGGTTGTGAAATGATCTTAGGCTTTCCTTTTGTAAATAGTCACTTTGCCTAAATACGCCTTACCAAAAGTGAAAGTATCCCTAGTTTCCCCTTTTGAGCCACGTTGACCTTTTTATTGACTAGCCAACTGTGAAACCATCCCTTTGTGCAATAACTCCAGCTTCGCACCCGTTCCCTCCTTGATGCTACTAGATAGACGAGGCGAAATGCCTAAAGTGGGGGTGAATTAAATGTGGAATAGATGTTAAAAACATAAGTTGGGGGTGGTGGAATTTGTTAGTAGGAAGTCGATGTGGTAGTTGGTAAAAAAAAAAAAAAAAAAAAAAAGGTCGTAAATCAGAAAAATTGAATCACAAAAAGAATTGCTAGTTGGATAGGAATAAAACCACATCGAGGTCGAAAACTTGAAAGGAAACGAAGGAATTGGAAAGAAAACAGGCGAGTTAAGGCGAAGAGATGTTGTAGTATCAAGGAGGGTCAGTCACTAATACCCAAAAAGTATCCTACCCGTCCCTAAGCCTACATTACAAGCCGAAACAAGTCCTAATGTGATCACAACTGGAGCGAGCCTCGGATGAAAACATAGAAAATAAGGGCAAGCCTATGGTATTTGCATGTGTAGATATGAAGTTCTTTGTGAGTGTGAGCGTCTTTCTCCTCCCTTTCGTCTTCGTCCCATTCTTGTTATGTATATGTGTGTTGGGACATTCGTTGGTCTATGTGAGGGCATAAGGATGAGATTTGAGCAAAAGAAAGTGTCCGCCTAAAGTAGCATTTGTGTGCAACATGATATGTTCGATAATGTGATGTCATGCATTGAAGCTTCATTGTTAGTCGTAACGTTCTTGAGTTGTGTACATATTGCTTGAACATAGAAAGTCGGGGTGGTCGTTTAAAGGAAAACATGCATGCCGGTAGTTCAGAGTCAAAACCAATGTAGACATTGTTATTCTCGTGATGCCTATGTGTTAGATTGAGTCGTGTTTTGAAGGGCTTGCTTGAGGACAAGCAAATACTTTAAGTTGGGGGTGTTGATGTGGCGTGATTTTACGCCACAATCGATGCTTTTTAGCTATAAGTTTTACTTGTTTTTAAGCGAGTCTATGTGATTTTACGTGTTTTCTAGTGTTTTTCAGGAAAAGGAACAGATTTGACTTGATCACAGTTGAAGTGCAAGAACAGGTCGTAAATGCAGTTTACGGACCGTATTCTACAATACGGGCCGTATTCCATGGTCGTATTAAAGGATTTCGAAACGAGAAAGTCAAGTTGGGAAGATGGTGATTTACGAGTGAGTTTACGGACCGTATTTCGGTTTACGGTCCGTATTCCATCTCGTATTTAACCAATCGAGCAGTTGGCAGAAAGTCTGACTTTTGGAAGCTGAAAGACGACGAGGAGGTTTACGGACCGTAAACCACTTTACGGTCCGTACTTTAGAAGATTGAGATTTCACAGAATTGAGAAGACGACCTGGGCCTGAACCACTTTACGGTCCGTAAAGTGATTTACGGACCGTATTTTCTTGTACTGACGGGACTAAAGTGCAAATCTGTAACTTGTGTATTTTCCAAACATATAAATAGTCCATTGTAGGGTTTTATTAGAGAGTTCTGATATTTTTAGTTTTTGACTTAGAACATAAAATACTCTCAAGTTTTTGAAGGTTCTAACATCAATCCAATTATTCTCAATTCCTCTTTTATTCAAAGTAAGCAATTATGAACTCTTCAATTTCTTGTTTCTTGTTCTTTGTCATGAGTAGCTAATTTCCCTTACTAGGGTTGTGAACCCAATTGATGGGTGTTTTGTGATTGGGTTGTGATTGATATACAAATAATGGATTATTAGGGTTTGTTTATTCTTCATTCTTCATTCATAATTAATGGTTGCAAACATTGATTAAAGCCACAAACCTTGATTTATTTGGGAAAATAATTAGGGTTGGTAAGAATAAACAACAAGAACTCAAAGCATTAAACTTTGTTTAATAAATTCACTTAGGAATAAGAAGAATTTACTTGGCATGATTAATCATTCTTCATAACCACTTTCTTATATTTGGGAAAATCATAGAAAGACATAATCTTTATTTATTGGGAGATAGTAGAGATTCACATAGAGATTAAGTGCATTCATATAATGATCCATTAGAAGTATATCAAGATCAATACCCATGATCATACACCCTATCTAACGGGGACACAACCTTAGTTTCTTTTACCATAAACTTCCACCAAATCAATAGACTAGCAATTAGTTATAAAAAAAAAAACCAACCTTTGCCAAAACTCATCGGATTAAGATATTAGACCTAAAATTTAGCATCTACGATTTTAGTAAACTTTTCACACCATATTTCATTTTTCCATTCGGCCTTACATTTACATATAAGCATATTCGTACTCATATTGATGTCATAAACATAGCATTTATCTAGCGTACCCGACCCGAAGGTTCGGTGTTTCACATAAGGCCTCGGTGTTATCCGTTATCCCAAGCTGCAGTGGTGCGTGCTCATTACATACATACATATCTACTATATTCTACCCGGCCATATAAGCTCGGGGTTTCATAATAGCCACACATGGGCACATATACATATAAGTTCATAAGCATCTTTAGCCTTTTTACTATTGTCATTCATTACATTCTATCCTTAGAGGATTACTCATCATATAAGGAACTTAGTACAATCGTATCATATCGAGAATCATAAGCTTAATAGCTTTTAGAGATAAGATCATTGAAGAATATTGTAGGCTCATAGAAGGATAGATATTTGGCCCACGAACCATGCCTTATGAAAGAAGGGTTAGCCTTACACACCTTTCTGTTCAACTATTCTATCACTTGTACGTTCTTCTTCAATGCTCACACTTCTACCTTCATTAGAGTGCATACTAACATTAGAGAATTGATAGCTTAGCATTCATGACTAAAGCTAGGGAAAATTGGACAGCATCTCCTTTATTTATACGACTTCCTTCATATCATGTATCAACTCCCAAACATCAATAATAATATTCACAATATCATCACAATAGCCTTTATTCAACTACATTATCCTTACTTCTCAATTCACTTCAATTCATCCATATTCATGGTCATATCACTCAATTTCGTTCATTCATATACAAGGTCTATTCCATGTTCTCAATATCATTTATAACATGATTATAATCATAATGTATCAAGAATCATAACTCAATCCAAATATTTACTCAAAGGTGACACTATTCCCACATTCATGACCCATTTCCTATTTCCTTATATAATCCAAGTGTTTCAACTTTCAAATACCTTAAACAATAAGGAAATGTCATAAAACTTACCTTAGATGGTGTAGGAATGAACCTTGGGTGCAAACACTTCACTTGAGAAAAACCCTAGTTTCACCTTCACTTGGATTTCTTGTTTTGGATGAACTTTAATAGGTTTCTTACACTTGATTCACTTAGTTTGATGTAGATGATCACTAATATCTCTTGAATTTGTGTGGGAGAAATGTTCTAGAGAGTTCTAAAGAGAAGGAGTGAAATATGGAAATGAAATAATGAACTTGGTCCCCTTTTTAATAACTCAGAAATCTGATCTGTCGGGACATTATACGGATACTTATACGGTCCGTATAAGTGACCGTGAAATGGGACCTTCAAACTCTCGTCTCTATGACCATTATACGGTCCGTATAAATTTATACGGTCCGTATAACTGACCGTATAATCCCATCAGTGAGGGACTTTCACTGTGATGGTCCTGCGGTCCATTATACGGTTCGTATAACATTATACGGTTCGTATAATGGGCCGTATAACCCATCAGTCCACTGATCTTGTTCTCGTCACTTCGTTCGATCTCCAATCCTTATGTAACCTTCTTAACACTTGTTTATCACTTCATTAACAATCTAAGGGATGTTGTAACTCTTCTCCACAACACCGTTAAATCATCATTAACTTGTTACTTGCAAATCCTTTCCGATACGCATCATAAGCCTTGCCTCCTCTTGGCAACCTTTCTCGTCTAACATCGAATGTCTTTTGAAATCTTACTTAAGGTCATCAAATGTCATTAGTTACTTATTGAAATACCATGCACTTCGTGCCCTTCGTTAGTCTATTCACTGTGCATCAACGGAAAAATTTTCTAGGTATAACAGGAATGTTTCAGCGATTCAAATTCCCGACATCTTATTCGTAGTGCTTTAGCTTCCTGGAGCAGTTGGTGGTTTTCAGTGGTAATGGAATCCGGCACTTGCACCTTCCCGCCTCGGTGATTATGGAGGTGTGGAGGTATGGCATGCGAGGATCTGGTTGTCAAGCTGATATAGCATGACCTTCAAGTTCGAAACAGAAGGCCCTGGGTGACCGGAAGGCTTGCCGATTTCATTGGTGGTGCTGAAGTGCACTGATAAGGGCTCGAGGCCTGCATGCTCCGAAGGGTCTGCTGGTCCTTCCTGCTCCGAGGGGGCTTTTGGTCCTGCCATTCTCGGGGCCGGAGGGTTTTTATCTCCATCATCAAGGTTGATCACGCCCTGATTTTCTTGTACATCTTTCCACGCCTCTACGAGGCGGTGCCGAGAATGCACTCGTGAGCCAATCCCGTTGGTTGATAGCCCGGCAATTTGCAGAGGGCTTCGGCTCCTGCTTTTTTGACTTTCAGATTGCCGAGTGGTGGCGGACATAATGTTGGAAAGGGTAGTAGCGCTTAAGGGAATCCTTCGGGCCGATGACCTTTGGGTAGGGATTCCCGAGTAAAGACATGAGGTTCCGTCAGAAAAGGTAAAACAAAGGAAAAACACAGGGAAATACGTAAGAACAAGGTCAAAGTCTCACCGTGGTTTTTGCCTCTCCACCGCTCCACGGTCAAGCTCTTCCAAGTCCTGGTTACCACTACAGTGGCTCTCAGCAGGTCTAGTACCCAATTGAACATTCCCGAAATGAAATCCGGGGACACAGGGTATCACGCCCCAAAACCCACCCCAGACGTGACCGACATCCGACGTCATAAACAACCACAGAAAAACCTAAAAGATGCAATGATAACACTTGAACCCGCCAGGTTCAATATTCACCTCCAACAGTTTATAAAATAAATTTAATCAAAGCATGATATATATGAATTAAATCAGCGAAAGTCTTTAATGTCATAAAACTTAATCAAAACGTATCACATGCCCAAGAGTTAAACAACTCAACAACTACTCACAAGAATGTATACTATGGAGCTTCTAAGATTAGGAATAATTGTCTGACACATCGGGACGCAGCCCGCTAAAAACTAGAATAGTAAATAAACATAATAAGGGTGTCCCACGAATGAATATGTGGGTTCACCAAGTCAGCAGCAACATCAAGTCCTTCCTAAGCGCCTGGAGTATCAAGAACCTACTCTTCTCCGTTATCTAATATACCATAAAAAACAACAATGGTATGCCTGAGTACTTCGTACTCAGTGAGTGCCTCGTGGACAACAAGTAATAGGAAAATAGAGTACAATAATACGTAAAGAAATCAATTCTGAAAACCATATGAAATCAATGTAAAAACAGTTATTCAACTTGTGTATCTCAGTAAGCATTATCAAAACCAATTAAGAAGCCTTTTGTCAAGTTACAACTTTCAAATATGCCTTTCAAATCGATCATGATTGTCAACAACAGTTCCATGAATGAATAAGAATATCACGCATGCCAATACAGGCCCAAGAATCAATCACATCGAAGGGATGACCCTAGAGGTTCCCTAAACACAGCGCACCACACCGGAATATGTAATTCTCGGTGGCTATCCTTCCTCCCGAATAGCTAGGCATAACCCGCACTCCGGGTAGTGAACCCGGTAGTGGACACTCTTCCTCCCGAATGGCTAGGCAATTACCACACTAGGATCCATAGTGACTACCCTTCCTTTCGAGTAGCTAGGCCAAATACAACAACAAAATTCATAGTATAAAAGCCGATTCACAATTTATCTCAAGGTAGTCACATCATCAATTGGCATTAAAGTTCATTATGCCATATCGTAAAGATAAATCATTACAAAGAATGTCTTGAAAATATTTACACTTCTTGAACCAAGATTTCAATGTCATAACTCAATATGAAAACAGTATTATCAACCCTTAGCCATCATTATTGATATCTATTATAGGGGGAAAACCTTTAAAACCTTATATACGTACTTAGGGTATGACACAAACTAGGTTTTATGTGGGCTTGTCCCGTCACGCACATTAACCACAATTAAAGCAAGACATAAAGTTTCAATTCATGAAAAGTTCACCTTTTATTCAATAAGGAACTTTTTAAAAGAGACCTACATCCAAAACCAGTTTTCAAAAGAGAGACATACCTTAATTACGTTATACGTAGTTCAATAAGTTACTTTCCTAAAGGATAATCACCAAAACCCTAGCTTGAATTCCCTTGAAATAGATAATCTTGTTTCTCCCTTGAGTTAGGAGGTTTAGAGAAGTAATTTTCGCGCTTAGGGTTTTTGAACAGATGAAAAAGTGACAAAATTAACTAGACCCATGCTTTTATAGTTTCTGATGGACGCGGGAGAAGTATGTCCAAGAAGGACGGGACGTACTTCTAAGTACGGGCCGTTCTTTCAGGCCGTACTTCCCAGAAATTTCCAGTGAGCAATTTATAAGACACGGGGAAAGGACGGGCAGAAAGGACGTCCCGTCCTTTGAAGTACGGGCCGTACTTCCCCTAAAATTTTTAGAGAGTTCATATTTGCAAAGGCCAAAGAACGCCCACAGAGTACGGGTCGTACTTTGAAGTACGGGCCGTTCTTTTGTCGTAAAATCTCCCAGTTTCCGTTGAAATGGGAATCTTCACCCCAACACTCCCGATTTTGGTTTCTAAGTCCCGAATTGTGAATATAACCTAACTTATAAGGTTCAAAATGACGTGTATAACGCTTTCATATTCTATATGAATTTATGGGATGTTACATTATCCCCCCCCCCCCCCTTAAGATCATTCATCCTCGAATGAGAATCATAGCCTAGAAAGTATTCCCTAAACTACAAGTTGTTCCATATGAACACAAATGATTCATCTAAGAATAATTAAAATGCTAGCTCATGCCTGCCATAGGGAGCAAGTGATGATATCTTTTCATGTCCTCCTCTGCTTCCCAAGTAGCTTCCTGAGTATTATGGTTTCGCAACAACACCTTAACTGATGCTACATCCTTCGATCTCAACCTTCTAACTTGACGATCTAGAATCTGAACCGATTTTTCTTCGTAGGATAACCCTTCATTAATTTCAACCTCGTCAGGGTTCAACACATAGGAAGGGTCAGGTTTGTACAACCTCAACATCGAAATGTGAAACACCGGATGCACCATGGCCATATCGGATGGCAACTTCAATTCTTTAGCCACCGTCCTAATTTTCCTAACAATCTCATAAGGGCCAATAAAAGGAGGACTAAGCTTCCCCTTTTTACCAAACTGCATTACTCCCTTCATCGGCGACACTTTTAAGAACACCTTGTCACTAACAAAAAACTCTATCTCACGTCGTCTCATATCCGTATAAGACTTTTGTCTACTCTGAGTTGTCTTGATCGTTGTACAATAAGATTAACTTTCTCGATTGCTTCATGAACTGAGTCAAACTAACCAATTGGAGACCGACAACGCCTCCCATAAAGAGCCTCATAAGGAGCCATTTGAATACTTGCTTAGTAGCTGTTGTTGTACTCGAATTCCACAAGAGGTAAATGTTCATCTCAATTTCCTCCGAAATCTATCACACAGGCTCGCAGCATATCTTTCAAAGTCTGAATAGTTCTCTCTGCTTGCCCGTCAGTTTGAGGATGAAATATAGTGCTCAATTTTACTATAGTTCCCAAACCTTTCTAAAAGGATGTCCAAAAATGAGCAGTGAATTGCGTACCTCTGTCAGATATGATGGATGTTAGAATCCCATGCAATCTAACTATTTCCTTTAGATATAGCTTGGCGTACCTCGCCGCGGTATATGACATCTTCACAGGGAGAAAATGGGCAGACTTTGTGAGTCTATCCACTATCACCCAAATCGAACCAAACTTGGCCTTTGTGCGGGGTAAACCCACAACGAAATCCATATTGATCTCCTCCCACTTCCACTGTGGAATCTCGATATTCTAACTCAGGCCTTTGATGTTCAGCCTTAACCGGTTGACAGTTCAAACACTTAGCCACAAAGTTAGAGATATCAACCTTCATGCTCTTTAGCCACAAAGTTAGAGATATCAACCTTCATGCTCTTCCACCAATAGTGTTGTTTCAAATCCTTATACATCTTGGTGGGTCCCGGATGAACCGAATACTTGGAACTGTGAGCTTCCATCATTAATTCTTGTTGAAGACAATCGACATCAGGTGTTATACCTCGCATTTTGTACATTGGAATATTTCGAGCCAATGGCGGGAAATTAAGGACGAGGTTATATTTTCCGATTTTATTTGAATGCGCAAGTCGCTTATAATATTAGTGGCATGTAACATTAAGGGCAAATTTGGAATTTGGAAATTTCTATTACTTCATGACTTGTTGGAGAAGTCATTGTGGTCGTGGGGCCCATTTATGCATTGGCCACTTGTTGCAAGCCATGCAATAAAATATGTGTTCATCTTATGCTTTGGTGGCCAAAAACATATTGTGGACAAAGATGACAAGGCTAGAATTCATCTCTTGGCATGTGGAAAATTCTAGAAATTTGAAGAAAAGTTTGGAGGGAAAAGAAAGAACACAAAAAAAAAAAAAAAAAAAAAAGAGCACATGGCTTGGCCATGTGTACGGTCACGTGCCATATTATATATATATATATATATATATATATATATATATATATATATATATATATATATATGTGGGATGATTAAGAAGACCACACTTCATTATTTTTGTGTTCTAGAAATTTCAAAAAGAGAGAGGGAGAGAGATGTGGGAGTTCGGCCAAGGAGGAGGGTCGGCCGAACCTTGCCCCTCCAATTTGATCACGAAAGAAAAGCGTTCTCTTCATGTTTTCCTACTAAATGGAAGGCCCTTGTCAACATAGAGTGGTTGTTGGAACAAGAAGACTATCCGTTCTTGCAAGTGGAGTCTTGGCCGAGAAGGGAGGTGAAGGAAAAAGGTGAGGTTCAATCTTCCTTACATGTGTTATGGGTGTTTATGTATGTTGTGATATGTAGAAAGGAATGAAGTTCATGAAATTATGGTATTGTATGGTGTGGCCGTGTATATGTAGCATGATATAGAAGTGAAAAACTAACCTATTTAGCATATTTGGAGTATGTATTATAGATGGTTTGTGTATGTTTGGCATGTAGAAATGAATGGACTTCATGAAAATTATGCATGTTGAAGACTAGGCCGTGTGGGGGGCTGTTTGTGGTAGAATATAATGAACTCATTTTATATAGTATTTTGGTTATTGATTGTTGTAGATTATGTGATGAAAATGAAGGTTTGATGACTCAAATGGAAGTCGTAATTGTTGTGGGCTGATTTAGAACCTAATGTGATTTTAATATAGTCGCTTGAGTTGATGAAAATGATGTTGTTAGCGTATGGAAGTGTTGATATAGTTTATGAGTTTGAAAGAAATAAATGTATTGTTGGTGTTCTTATGGCATTTGGAAGATTTAGGTTGGAATGTCTTGAACATATTGTGAATTGAGTATCGATATTGTTATTATGATTGTTGATTATTGGCATTATTGTGGATGGTTTGGCCGGGTTGAATTCCCGGGTTGTTGTTGATTGAAATTGGCCAAGTTGAACTTGGTGGGATGGAGTATTTACGGAAATCTTTGCCGAAATTCCGGTAGGCAAGTGTTACCTTAAGGTTCAACTTCTAATGCTCTAATTAAGGTTTGGTAAATGTGACCAATTTGTAGAATTTGGTGGATTTGGAACTTGAATTTGGAGTCGCGCATGAGGCGGAAAAAGGTATGTAAGGCCTCACTCTTCTTCCTTTGGCATGTCTTAGATGTAATAGGCTTGAATACGTGTCTCGGGGACTACTCTAATTCTAGAAATCCGAGCTTGAATTTGACTACTATTCATTCAGTAGAATTGAATTAAATGCTTATGAATAGTTGAAAGAATTGTCTAAACACCTAGAACTTGCATGAATAGAATCCGTTTACCCTGAAACTCTCATAAGTCATGTCATGAAACGTATTATGCGTAAATTGTGTACGCCGCCTCATTTGACTCGAGGTGGGCCCACTATTCCCTAATTTCCTCCTATGGCTCCATTTGGCTTATTTCCGTATTTTAAGTTAAAGGAAGCTTTTGGACATTATTCCGATTACTAAATAATAGTTGTTTTAACTAATCTCCCGATTCCAAGGCATGATTTCCTTCATAAAAGTTCCTAAATGTTTTCCAAAATATTCATTCTTCTCCAAATCCAAGTTGTACGATTTTGAAAGTTTTCATGACTAAAACAATGACTATGATTCTATGATGACAATGATGATGCCAGATATGAGAAAATGACTATGACACGATATGATATGACACGATATGATATGGTATGAGATGATATGATATGACATGATATGACATGACATGATACGATATGATATGTTCTACGTTCTCTTAATGTTATTCTCCGTTGGTAGTCTCGCCTTATGATTATCATTCCTTCAAGGTGAGACATGACGACCATGATTATTCCATAATGTAATCGGAGGTCTCCGACCTTACGTCACTCCGATGGACACATGACTTTCTTTGGGCTCTCATGCATGCCATACCTGTATATGTACATGGGTTGGGGGGATGGGATACATGTATATGTGGGGAATGGGAAGGGATACATGTTTCATTGCCACCTGGTCGGTGGCTTATCATCCGGACGCGGGATTTACGGGCGAACCGAGTATTTCGGCGCTATGTGGGCGAGCCGACTTGTTCGGCGCTATGATACCATATGACCAGACAAGCATGCATGGCATCCGCCCCCAGGGGCACTCATATGTACAGGTTACAGTTTTACATGATATGATCCATATGTACAGCTTACTCCCTGACACATGATATGTCTCATATGTACAGGATACACTCTCTTACACGATATGCTCTACATCTCCATACTGTTGTTGCACATGATTACGTTGCTTTCCATGTTATCATCCATGCCTTACATACTCGCACATTGCTCGTACGACGCCCCTTTTGTGGGCGGCCGCGTTTCATGTCGCGCGGGTACACCGGATGAGTAGAAGCCATTATAGAGACGTTCCGGCGATTGGCGAGCTCCACTTCATTCCGGAGTGTTGCCGAGTCAGAGTATCTATGCTACCGTATCTGGAGTAAAGTTAGAGACTTTGCAGACAGAGTCGTGAGTCTAGAGTGACAGTTTTGAAAACGGCCCCACTAGCCGATATGTTTTATTATACATTATGTTACAGGGTCCTTACGCTTACAGACTGTGCTTAGTTTGAAAAACGACAAAAAGATTTTGCAAATTTTACTATGTATTTTACTTTCATTTGATTTAAGTATCCAAAGAGAATACGTGAGTAATACGAGACAGCGGGTTCGCTCGGCTCTGAGTAAGGGGTCGGGTGCCCATCACACCCTAGTAAGATCGGGGTGTGACAAAGTGGTATCAGAGCAGGTCGGTCCAAGGGTTGTCTGCAAAGTCGTTTCCGGTAGAGTCCTGTTTATGGGTGTGAGGCCGGCCACATTTATAAACAGGAGGCTGCGGGGCATCTAGGAATTGTTGACCTTCTTTCTGTCCTGTTATCGTGCGATAGAGCCAAGTCATAAGAAATAAGATTTTCCTCTATAAGCCAGACGTACGATAGAAGAAAGCGAGTGACGCCATGGAAAGCCATAGAGGTAAGTCCTAACGCAATTATTCTGTCACCTGAAATTGGAAGCACCGGATGACTGGAATGTGTCATAGGGCCGTATGTTCTGCGAGGTGTTATCGATATTTGCGACGTACAGATCTGAAATAGTAGGCATGGTAAAGGAGATCCTGCCAGAATGGATCTGTCTAATAGGAAGAAGCGCGAAAAGAAAATACGATAAACAGGCAATAAGTGAGGTGCGACGTTTCAGAAAGGTTATGGATTTGGTGTGGCGATGAACGTGTGATCACTACCATCGAGAATCTAGAGGACCAGGATGGACAGTAGTCATACACACAGGTGGAAGGCTAACATTCGGAACTGAAAAGGGCAAAATAGTAATTACAAAAGAAAGGACGTGTTACGAAAATGTTTCAGAATCGGTAAGACTTCGACTTGCTCCAGATCAGGTAATGAAGGTCATACGAGGAAGTGGACGCAAAAATATCGGCATTAAGGCACCGAATTCCAGTGAAGTTTCGAGGTTAAGCGTGCTCAGGTGAGAACAATTCTATGATGGGTGACCCCCTGGGAAGTATGCGAGAAATCCGATATATTCAGACCTAAGAGACCAGCGAGAAGTTAGAGTAGCCTAAGGAAAACTAGAGCATATGGAATGGTTGGAGACCATAAGAAGACGCATAGGACGAGGCAGACATGCTCGGTGAAGAGACAGGAAGTACATCACAGCCCTAGAAATAGGATAGGCTTGAACAGCGTTTGGACGTATCTTGTGGGTTAGTTGATAGTAATTATATATATGTATATATGAAGGCGTAAGATACCCCAAATATGATTGTATTGGTGGACATGTGAATCTCAGCAACCGAAGTTACGGTACAGAAGGCATTAATTGAGTAAGGGTACCGAAGTTCGAGTGACAGCAAGAGTAAATGGTACAAGTGTTGCAAAGTAAGCTGTTATTATTCTACTATAGGTTGAGATTGGGAATAAGGATATGAGACGAAGTATAAATGGATAATGGTATAGGTACACCCCAAAAAGGGGGGAAGCAGGTGAGGGAAATGTAAGGATGGGATAGAGACAGTTGATACGGTAGTGTAATTGATATGAACGCTTGAGCTACAAATGAGACCTCTCACTGAAGTGAATTAGTAAGGTCGGGAAAACCGACACTAAGTGGATAGAAGTCCGGATAATGTTTAAGGTAATGTGACAAGTTTGCATAGACTTTGAATAATGCGATGCCGTAAAAGTGGACGTGTGTGAAGAAGAAAAGTATGACAAGAGAATGGTATTGGATAGCCTAAGAGATAGTATGAAGGACAACAATAGCTATAAAAAGGGGGCTCCCCCGAGGTGCTTATGAGACCTCGTACGACTAAGTTGAACATTCGAGGACGAATGTTCCAAAGGGGGGAAGGATGTTATACCTCGCATTTTGTACATTGGAATATTTCGAGCCAATGGCGGGAAATTAAGGACGAGGTTATATTTTCCGGTTTTGTTTGAATGCGCAAGTCGCTTATAATATTAGTGGCATGTAACATTAAGGGCAAATTTGGAATTTGGAAATTTCTATTACTTCATGACTTGTTGGAGAAGTCATTGTGGTCGTGGGGCCCATTTATGCATTGGCCACTTGTTGCAAGCCATGCAATAAAATATCATCTTATGCTTTGGTGGCCAAAAACATATTGTGGACAAAGATGACAAGGCTAGAATTCATCTCTTGGCATGTGGAAAATTCTAGAAATTTGAAGAAAAATTGGAGGGAAAAGAAAAAAAGAACAAAAAAAAAAAAAAAAAGAGCACATGGCCGGCCATGTGCATGGTTATATATATATATATATATATGTGTGGGATGATCAAGAAGACCACACTTCATTATTTTTGTGTTCTAGAAATTTCAAGAAAGAGAGAGGGAGAGAGATGTGGGGAGTTCGGCCAAGGAGGAGGCTGGCCGAACCTTGCCCCTCCAATTTGATCACGAAAGAAAAACTGTTCTCTTCATGTTTTCCTACTAAATAGAAGGCCCTTGTCAACATAGAGTGGTTGTTGGAACAAGAAGACTATCCGTTCTTGCAAGTGGAGTCTTGGCCGAGAAGGGAGGTGAAGGAAAAAGGTGAGGTTCAATCTTCCTTACATGTGTTATGGGTGTTTATGTATGTTGTGATATGTAGAAAGGAATGAAGTTCATGAAATTATGGTATTGTATGGTGTGGCCGTGTATATGTAGCATGATATAGAAGTGAAAAACTAACTTATTTAGCATGTTTGGAGTATGTATTATAGATGGTTTGTGTATGTTTGGCATGTAGAAATGAATGGACTTCATGGAAATTATGCATGTTGAAGACTAGGCCGTGTGGGGGGCTGTTTGTGGTAGAATATAATGAACTCATTTTATATAGTATTTTGGTTATTGATTGTTGTAGATTATGTGATGAAAATGAAGGTTTGATGACTCAAATGGAAGTCGTAATTGTTGTGGGCTGATTTAGAACCTAATGTGATTTTAATATAGTCGCTTGAGTTGATGAAAATGATGTTGTTAGCGTATGGAAGTGTTGATATAGTTTATGAGTTTGAAAGAAATAAATGTATTGTTGGTGTTCTTATGGCATTTGGAAGATTTAGGTTGGAATGTCTTGAACATATTGTGAATTGAGTATCGATATTGTTATTATGATAGTTGATTATTGGCATTATTGTGGATGGTTTGGCCGGGTTGAATTCCCCGGTTGTTGTTGATTGAAATTAGCCAAGTTGAACTTGGTGGGATGGAGTATTTACAGGGGAAATGCTGCCGAAATTCCGGTAGGCAAGTGTTACCTTAAGGTTCAACTTCTAATGCTCTAATTAAGGTTTGGTAAATGTGACCAATTTGTAGATTTTGGTGGATTTGGAACTTGAATTTGGAGTCGCGCATGAGGCGGAAAAAGGTATGTAAGGCTTCACTCTTCTTCCTTTGGCATGTCTTAGATGTAATAGGCTTGAATACGTGTCTCGGGGACTACTCTAATTCTAGAAATCCGAGCTTGAATTTGACTACTATTCATTCGGTAGAATTGAATTAAATGCTTATGAATAGTTGAAAGAATTGTCTAAACACCTAGAACTTGCATGAATAGGATCCGTTTACCCCGAAACTCTCATAAGTCATGTCATGAAACGTATTATACGTAAATTGTGTACGCCGCCTCATTTGACTCGAGGTGGGCCCACTATTCCCTAATTTCCTCCTATGGCTCCATTTGGCTTATTTCCGTATTACAGTTAAAGGAAGCTTTTGGACATTATTCCGATTACTAAATAATAGTTGTTTTAACTAATCTCCCGATTCCAAGGCATGATTTCCTTCATAAAAGTTCCTAAATGTTTTCCAAAATATTCATTCTTCTCCAAATCCAAGTTGTACGATTTTGAAAGTTTTCATGACTAAAACAATGACTATGATTCTATGATGACAATGATGATGCCAGATATGAGAAAATGACTATGACACGATATGATATGACACGATATGATATGGTATGAGATGATATGATATGACATGATATGATATGACATGACATGATACGATATGATATGTTCTACGTTCTCTTAATGTTATTCTCCGTTGGTAGTCTCGCCTTATGATTATCGTTCCTTCAAGGTGAGACATGACGACCATGATTATTCCATAATGTAATCGGAGGTCTCCGACCTTACGTCACTCCGATGGACACATGACTTTCTTTGGGCTCTCATGCATGCCATACCTGTATATGTACATGGGTTGGGGGGATGGGATACATGTATATGTGGGGAATGGGAAGGGATACATGTTTCATTGCCACCTGGTCAGCTGGCTTATCATCCCGGACGCGGGATTTATGGGCGAGCCGGAGTATTTCGGCGCTATGTGGGCGAGCCGACTTGTTCGGCGCTATGATACCATATGACCAGACAAGCATGCATGGCATCCGCCCCCGGGGCACTCATATATGTACGGAGGTTACGGTTTACATGATATGATCCATATGTACGTTACGCTTACTCACGACACATGATATGTCTCATATGTACAGGATACACTCTCTTACACGATATGCTCTACATCTCCATACTGTTGTTGCACATGATTACGTTGCTTTCCATGTTATCATCCATGCCTTACATACTCAGTACATTGCTCGTACTGACGCCCCTTTTTGTGGGCGCTGCGTTTCATGCCGCGCAGGTACACCAGATGAGTAGAAGCCATTACAGGAGACGTTCCAGCGGATTGGCGAGCTCCACTTCATTCCGGAGTGTTGCCGAGTCAGAGTATCTATGCTACCGTATCTGGAGTAAAGTTAGAGACTTTGCGAGGAGAGTCGTGAGTCTAGTGACATGTTTTGAAAACGGCCCCACTAGCCGATATGTTTTATTATACATTATGTTACAGGGTCCTTACGCTTACAGACTGTGCTTAGTTTGAAAAATGACAAAAAGGTTTTGCAAATGTTACTATATATTTTACTTTCATTTGATTTAAGTATCCAAAGAGAATACGTGAGTAATACGAGACAGCGGGTTCGCTCGGCTCTGAGTAAGGGGTCGGGTGCCCATCACCCCCTAGTAAGACCGGGGTGTGACATCAGGAACACAAAATCGCCCTTGCAATCGCAGAACACTATCGCCAGTCCCAACGGTAAATGAAGTGTACTCACCCCTTTCCACTCCATCTCTCAGCTTTGCCAAAAATTCATCATCATATTGCTTGGATTTAATCCTTTCCACAATGTCAGACCGTGATGGCGTGATTCCCACTAAATCTCCATCTTTAGTTTCATAAAGTCAGATCCCAAGACTAGCAAGTTTTTGAATGTCCTTCCCCATGGGAATGTCATGTGCACGCTAATAAGCCAACGTGCCCATAGATTTTCTACTCAAAGCATCAGCAACCACATTAGCCTTACCAGGATGATACAAAATGTTCAAGTCGTAATCTTTTAACAACTCCAACCACCTCATCTGCTTGAGGTTCAACTCTCGCTGCTTAAAGATGTATTGCAAGTCTCTTATGGTCAATAAAAACATCTCAATGCTCACCATACAAATAATGGCACCAAATTTTCAAGGCAAATACCACGGCAGCCAACTCCAAGTCATGAGTTGGGTAATTCTTCTCATGCTTGTTCAACTGTCGCGAAGCATAAGCAATCACCTTATCGTTCTGCAAAAATACATAACCCAAACTAATTTTGGAAGAATCACAATACACCATATATCTACCAGACCCAGAAGGTAAAGTCAAAATAGGAGCTGAAGTCAACCTTGTCTTAAGCTCTTGGAAACTCTTTTCACAAGCTTCGGACCACTGGATCTTAGCAGTCTTCTGTGTCAATTTAGTCAATGGCAAGGCTATTGACGAAAAGCCTTCCACAAACTTTCAGTAATAATTTTCCAAACCCAAGAAACTAAGAATTTCAGTCGCACTAGGTGGTCTAGGCCAATCCTTAACCGCTGAAATTTTCTGAGGGTCTACTTTAATGCCGTCACCAGTCACCAGACGACCCAAGAAAGCCACAGACTCAAGCCAGAATTCTCACTTAGAGAATGTTGCATAAAGTTTGTTCTCCTCAAGTGTTGTTAAAGTTATTCTCAAATGATTAGCATGATCCTCACGACTTTTAGAGTACACCAAAATATCATCAATAAACACAATAATGAAGCGGTATAGATAAGGCTTAAACACATGATTCATCAAATCCATGAATTTAGCAGGCGCATTAGTCAACCCAAAGGACATGACTAGAAACTCAAAGTGCCCATAACGAGTACGGAAAGCGGTTTTCGGGATATCCTTCTCCTTTATCTTCAATTGGTGATACCCAGACCTCAGGTCAATCTTTGAAAAGAACTTAGCACCCTGAAGTTGGTCAAACAGATCAATTTATCCTAGGCAAAGGATGCTTATTCTTAATGGTCACTTTATTAAGCTGGCGGTAATCAACACAAATTCTAAGAGAACCATCTTTCTTCCTAACAAATAAGAGTGGAGCACCCTAAGGTGAGGAACTTGGTCGTATGAAACCCTTATCCAACAAGTCCTTTAACTGAACCTTTAATTCCTTTAGCTCCGCTGGAGCCATACCATAAGGTGGAATAGAAATAGGTTGGGTGTCAAGAATAACATCAATCCCAAAATCGATAACTCTATCAGGAGGAATACCAGGAAGATCTTCGGGAAATACTTTGGAATAATCACTAACTATGGGAATAGATGCGAATTCAAGTACTACAGCTTTTGTATCATTAACAGCAACCAAATGGTAAATACACCCATTAGTAATCATCTTATGAGCCTTAAGATAGGAAATAAATCTACCCCTTGTTTTAGCAATTTCACCCTCCCACACAATAACAGGCTCATCGGGAAAGGCGAAATGAACTAACTTATGGCGACAATCCACATTAGCATAACATGCGGATAACCAGTCCATCCCCATAATTACATCAAAATCCACCATCTCAAGCTCATATAAATCAGCCACAGTCTCACGACCTTTAATCACAACAACACAATTTCTATACACTCTAGAAGCAATAACAGGAATACTAGAAGGTGTATCAACAACAAAGGGTTCCAATAAAGGTTCGGGTTTCATACCCATATCAAGAGCAAAATAAGGGGTCACATAGGATAAATTTGAACCCGGATCGATCAATGAATTAGCATCATAAGAATAGATAGTAAGGATACCTGTAACCACAGCGTCAGAAGCCTCAGCTGCCTCCTTACGAGTCAACCCATAAAGTCAAGTTGTCCCTCCACCAGAAGTGTTAGCAACTTCCTTTCCTTTGCCATTATTACGAGCATTCTAATTGATATTGTTAGCATTACCAGCAGGCGGAGTTTTAGCAGATGCAGAAGCGAACTGTGCAAGTCATTCTTTTGGTTAGACATAGCAGCCATCTCACGTAGCCACTTTCTGCATTCCCTCTTAAGATGCCTCCTAATACCACAGTGATGACAGATACGATCTTCCCATACAGCAGACCGACTACTACCTTGGTAGAACCTGCTTGCATTATTATTCTTTTGACCTTGCCTAACAGAAGGCACACTGACATTTGAATATACGCCAGATTGAGCAGGCACAGAATACCCTGTACTCTGCCCTCCCTTATAGCTATTACCACTGAAGCCACCCGCCGATCAGGCCTTCTTGTTCTGATCTCGATCCATCCTCTCTTCATTTTTCCAACTTTCTTGTTGTTCAACAAACCCAACCAGAGATGAGAAAGTGCAAGTAGGAGATATAGCAACAGCAGCACATGCAGACTTGATACGTAGTACCAAGCCTTTCACAAAATAAGTCAACTTATGCTTTTCAGTCGGAATCATGTATAAAGCATACTTTGACAAATGGGTGAACTCCAAATTATACTCACGGACTGACTTGTTACCCTGTTCCAGCTTTTTTAATTTCGTAGCCATAGCAAATCTCTCCTCATCAGACAAAATCTTTCCATGAATGCCTTTTCAAATTCAGCCCACGTAGGTGTTATACCCCATTTAAACGGGTTAAATTAGAGTACAACATATTGGAGATTCCTATTTTGTTTTATTTTAGGAGTCGCCACCTAATTGATTTTAGGGTGAATTAGGGCACCTAATTATTAACTAAGGTAAAGCTAACTAAACCTCTGTTAATGGTCTGCTTAATTTTCAATTCTGGGTAAGGGTTCTAATTATCCTAAAGGGAAGGGGTTAGGCATCCTCTAGGATCCGTTAACTACGGTTTACCGGCCAAACTTAGGTTAATTAATTAAGATTAAATATAGTACTTAAATTTTAAGAAAATAGCTTGTACAATGCTTAAATAATTTGCGTAAAAGAATGCTTTAGATGATATTCTAAAATAAGACCTCAAATATTGTTAAGCCTTTTAAATATAATAACACTATCTAAAGTGAAGACTTATAGAAAATATGATAATTTGCATAAAAAGAAAGATTTAAAATACATTTGAAATAGAACTCAAATAATGTTGCTAAGGTTTCAAGAAAGAATATAATAATGCTATTTAAGAAATGCTTGTAAATATTGTTAATGCTCAAATAGAAATACAATAATGTTATTTGAAATAAGATTTGTAGTAGATATAGCAATTTTCATAAAAAGGACACTTTAAATACCATTGAAAGTAAATTAAAAAAAACGTAATGATTTGCATATAAATAATAGGTTTTAACAAATTTGAACTTTGACTAAAATGGTATTAATAAGATAGATGCAAACTAAATCTAGCTTTGCTTTTTATAAGGATGTGAATTTCTTTCTCTTTATTTAACTATATTTGGCTAAAATATGCATAATTTGAATAAACCTTAAGAATGTTTACAAAATATTCTTTAGTTCCTATTTTGCGTGTTAGTGGCGTTTTAAAATTTTCAAGATAATAAGAATAAAGTATGACTCCTTTAACTCTAAAATATGAATTTATACTATCAATTATTCTAGAAGTAAATATTATGGATACTATAAATAACTTAAATATAAAAGAAGAAAATGAATCTTGTGGGATTAATTATTAACTTTTCTTAAATTAATCCACCATTACTAAAACTAAATCCCACTAATTTGCTAAATTCATCTAAATTAAGAAAATAAAAACAAGATAAAGGGTTAGTGGCATAATACAAGTTAAATGCAAAGGAATAAAATAAAAGGGGCAAATAATGCGGGCCGGCCCGTTTTGGACCGGGTGCTACTATTGGGCTTTTAGCTTGAACTTTTTTACATAGGTCATTTTATTCTGTCTATTAGGCTTTTAGCCCGGTAACTTCTTTACATGGGCTTGGCCCTTGATTTATTTTTTTCATTTTTTTTTTCCGTGGACGAAATGGGAGAGGAATAATATTTTCGTTGGGCTTTGACCCCAACACCGAATGCGGAAGACGTAGTCCCTCGGACTCGTATGCGTCATGCATAAAATAAAAGGAAAAGAATTAGTATCACGATCAATGGATAATGTTAAACATGTAAAAATATAAACTCAAACAAATCTGCAGATCATGTATACCCTATGTTTATTTGAAGTATACCTCATGTAACTCAATTCCATACTTGCAATATAAAGGCAAACACTGAATTAAAGCAACTGCGCATATGATGTCTTCGTATATGGATATAAACATAAATTCCAAAAGGAAAACGTAGTCAAACTGCGACTGGTAGTGCGAGAAAGCAACCAACTTGTATCTTTGCTACTGGTTACTTATTGAAAATTATATCGGTGACGAAAGTCAAACCAACACTTAGAAAAATAAGGGAAGATATGGGGCAGCAACTGCTATCGGTTAATCATCTTGAATCTGCCAACTAGGCAGACTCTTACAACACATTATTTCAGATTTCTTAGGAACTTAACAGAGATTTAAACACAAGTTCCCAATAAATCACTTTGCTTCAGACTTAGGAACCCAAGAAGTAAATCTCTAAAAAAAAGAGACTCTATGACAAAAATGCATATTTTCCACACATAGAGTAAGAACCTGATGATAGATTCCTAATACTCGAATATAATTCAACAATTCTTAAAGTTAGGCAGTCCGCTTAAGCTAATTTAAATGGTACTTTATTTTGAAGAGAATGACAAATCACGAAAATGTTAACACCATCTGTAAACTAATGCAAATTTTCAGCCAGAATAAAAACAGTATATCCTAAATCAGATTTAGCACTCTTTTGGTTTGGATATAACAACCTCAAAGATTAACCCAATTTGACAGTTTAACAATAAATGAGGCAACTTGAGCTTTAAGGCGAGGGGGTACTTAAATGCCAATCTCATTTGATACCAACAAGTTATTTCATGTATAGAAGGGATATTTTCAGGCATCATACTATTATCAAAACAAATGGGATTGCATATAGAGCAGTCCTTCAATAAAATAGGGACATTCGATCAGATGCAAGAAAGTAACCATATTCAAGCCCAAATGATCGACTTATCACCACATTTAAGACGACGGACACATGCATTAAATTCTCATACTAAACGGTTCAAACTCCTTCCTAAACATGCTTATTATGCCATTCTCTGGGTACTTAGTCAATGAATGAGCCTTGATTTCAGTTAACTACAAGTCATTAAATCACTTTTAAGTAAGAGACTTGTAATCAAATGTATCTCAGGTTTGCAGATAATTCATCATGCCAATCAACCACAAAAGAATCAATTTGAAGTTCTTCACATCATTTAGACTGAAACTAGCATGCTTTCGTGGATTCACAAATCAATATGCAACTAAGATCCAATTACGAAAACTAGTATAAACTCTCAGACACTTAATAATCATTTTCAAAACAAGTAGGATCAATGACCGGGACAATAATAGCTGTCAGACTAAATTTATTTTATTAAAATCATAGATGACTGAAACTAATCAAAACAGAACAAAACAAGTGTTAGTATGCTTCATGAATATTCTAGCCTAGAACAGACCTATACCAATGAGAAAAAGAAATAAAACTATAACTCAGGTCACCATTCTTTGAACATATAAGTCTATACATCAACTAATGTGATCCAAAACTAAACATATTGCACCTAATGGACTTAAAACAACATGTGAATAGAAAGCAAAGCAATGTAAAGGCATGATTAGGCAAACTATAGGTTGAATTACACATGGCCGACCACATTGAATAGGTATGACAAACTAAGTTTTAGATTTCAACTAATCCTTATGACTAATCAACATTGAACATACGAACATACTTAAACAACTAGGCTAATTGGCATATGGCTAATCAAACGAAACCTAAACAAACTACTTCGGAGAAGCAACTAATCATGGGGAAATTAAACGCATTAACAGATTACTTATATAACTAATCAAATGACACATAAGTAAGTAATGTAAGCCTAAGCATATAACTAAACCAAAATTGCACATAAAACTAACAATTACAGAACTAATATAAGGCAGAATTAATGTAAGATTAAACATGGATTATGCAAACGAAAACACTACAAACAGGAACTAATCATACAACTAAACAAATGAATCACAGAAACAATATAAAACACTTAAATGACTACTAAAAATAACTAAGGAAGGAGAATTACCTTTTTCAAGTACAGTGAACTAGGCGCAGGGGTCTACAGATTCGACGCGATCCAAAACTCGCTCGAGAACAAAACGACCCGATTAGAACCAGCTTATTTGAAAGATGAATCAGATCCCGAAGAAGATGATTTTAAAGCAAATATTTGAAGACTAAACTAACAGAGGCTTTTTGAAATTGAAAGGGAAGAGGAGGCGAACAAAAAAAAAAAAAAAACCCTTCCTAAACACGAAAACGCTCATATTTATAGGATACAAGTAGGGTTTTCGGATTTCAAACTTTAGGCGGGATTTCTTGGTCAAAATGCCCCATTCAAAGTCCAAGGTTAGGATTTCTTTTTGTATGGATCTGAAATCAGAAAATCAGAGAGGAGAAAGAGGAAGACAAAGGGCCATTAAATCTCTGTACTCCAAACAAGAAAAGGTGCAAATAACCCTACCGGCCACACCTTGCTGACCGGACTTTGCTAGAATGCGAGGCCTTCTGCGGCTCGGGGAAAGGACGAGGATCTCTCTGGATAGAAAAGGGGATGAGCGGCTAGGAGAAAATGAGCGATTGGGTGCAAAAATATAAAAATGTATCCGCTATTGAAAAGGAGCGGAAGAGAGAATTACCGAGAAAGGATTAGGGATTTGATTTTTGTTTCTTTTTGTTTTAGAAAATGGAAAGGGCCGACGGGTATAATATTTGAAATTTGATCTTTCGGTCCCCTTTTTTGGGCCTAAAAATGGAGTGATGCCCTTTAATTTCGCGGGGTTTCAAATAATGACTTAACAATTTAATAAATCTTATACTAACA
>NC_081345.1:14721625-14754082 GCF_029784015.1 Lycium ferocissimum
TTATTTTATTTTCAAAACCATTTAGATGAGCCAAAGGTAATGTTACAGAGGGAAATTAGGTAGACTGTTGATGTACAATTAGAATCCAAATATTTAATGCGCATACAGGTGAAACGAACATCACATAGTTTAAAATTTATTAACATATTATTCCAAGTAGTTGATATATCCTAAAAGAAGTGCATTATTTTAAAAGGAATAGTGAATGCGACAATAATAAGTATTATTTATTTTCGTATTTTAATTTTATAAAGAAAAAGAAAAAGGATCTTTATTAAAAAAAAAAAAAAAATCTCACTGAAAAATATTACATAAGGGGGTTGTCGTTCTCATTTAATATTTAAAGGGGGTATTTGTCACACCCCAGTTTTACTAGGGTGTGATGGGCACCCGACCCCACATTCGGAGCCGAGCGAACCCACTGACTCTTATTACAAACATAATCTCTCGAATTCTTAGTCAAATGAAAATGACAAATACTTTAACTATTCTTTTCTTGTACTCAAGTCAACCGAATCAGAATCATATGGAACTTATTATACAATACGGGATGACAAATCGGGCGATGAGATAGTTTACAAACCGACATTCTATACCCACGACTCGTACGCAAAGTCTCTAACAAATAATCGAGAAAACATAACACGGGCTCGACTCGGCGGCACTCCGAAGAGCAAATGGAGCTTGCCAACGCCGTATAAACATCTTATAATGTCTCCACGCTTTCATCCGGGTGTACTCGCGGCATGAAACGCGACCCAGAAAAGTTGGGGGGGGTCGGTACGAATATGTGCGAAGTATGTAAAGCATAAAACATAATAAACGAGAATCATAATCGAGTCCGAAGTCGAAAATGTAATAGACGGAAACATATCGAAATCGAGATAGTACCGAAGTATAACGGACGGGGAATCATGATCGGGATCGAAATACGGACGTGCTGAAGACGGTATCATAAGCAAAGTCGGAAGTACGAAAAATGCGTACCTTATCTGGGATATCCAAAATGCCTACTTTCGGATTTTAAGTGATGCAAATCGAGAGTCATACACGGGCACGGGAACATGGTCGCCATCCCGTCTGCGCGCGCCATAACACATCATAACGCGACACGGTACCGGGGACATATACCACGGAAAAACCAGGACATATCATAAAATAGACACGGTACCCGAGAACCGGACATATACCACGAGAACCGGGGAACCGGTCACGTCATAATTCGTATACACGATGGAATCGGGACGGACATATACCACGACCCAAAGAACGCACACGGTAGAATCGGAGAGCGGACATATCTTGCAGATTGGGGAACCGACCACCGTACTCCGAGACGGACATATACCACGGTGATCTGGAGACGGACATATCATACTCCATATACACGGTAACCGGGGACGGACATATACCACGATACCCAACCGAACACCTCGTACTTGCCCGATTTATGTGTGGAACCCGGCCTCGAAAACAAAGGGCTCGGCGACCAAACGCACGATACATACCCGACTCCGGGATCCGGCGAAGGATCATAACTGCAATTGCACGAGCAGTAGTAGGAAACTAAATGCGCATAAATCAAGACTCTATGGAATGATCGAACATCTTGTCGAATATTAGAAAGTAGCAGTTACTTAATCGGAATGCTTATATCAGAAGACTTATATCAGAATATTTATGCGAATATTCTTGTATCAAAATATTTGTATCAGAGTGCTTATATCAAAATACTTATGTCAGAGTACTTATATCAAAGTACTTATATCATAATACTTATAGTAAAATACTTTTATCGAAATATTTATAACAGATTATAACCGTATTCCTTATATCAAACCACATTAGAATATTCGCATCAGAGCGCGTATATCGGAATACTTATCCCAAAATATTCTTATCAAAATACTTATATGAGGATTAGGAGTACTCAAATCGAACTACTTGTACCGGAGTATTTATTTCAGGATAGTCAAATCAGATTACTCATAACATAATATCTATATCAGAATACGTATATCAAAATGCTTGTGTTAGAATATTTATATCAGAATACTTGTATCGGAATACTTATATTAGAATACTTGTATCGGAATACTTATATTAGAATACTTATGTCGGGATCCTCATACCAAAATACTATTATCAGAACGCCTATGTCAGAATACTTGTATCAGAATGCTTATGCCAAAATTCTCATATCAAAATACTTATATCAAAATGCTTATAACAGATTATTATGTACGAATACATATATCGGAATAAATATATCGGAATCCTCGTAGTTGAGTTCTTTTATCGATTACGTATATCAAAATATTCGTATCCATACTTGCATTCAAATACTTATATCAGAGTTACCAGATACTTATAACAAACTCGCAACGATAGCCAAGGTTTCCATAAATTTTCGTACGGAAATAAGTCAAATAGAACTATACAAATAGGTCTCGGGGATTGCGGGCCCACCTCGGGTCAAGTCGAGGTGGCATCGTAAATTTACGAACACCGAGCTCTATGGAGCCACCGGTGAAGGTCTTAGAGTAGTTCGGTTCCTTTTATGAAAATTTTGGGTGTTTAAGTTATTTTTCCAATAAAGTATAGAAAATCTAATTCAATTATATTGAATGAAAAAGAGACCAAATTCGGACTCGGATTTCTAAGAGTAGAACCGTCCTCGAGACTTGTAATCAAGCTCGTTACAACTAGGACATGCCAAAGAAAGAAGTGGTAAGCCTTACATACCTTTTCCGCTTCTTGGAAGCTTCTCCAATTCAAGTTCCAAATTCTTCAAAATCTACGAATTGGTCACAAATACCAAATATTGATTATAAGCCTTTAGGAATTTAATCTTAAATCAACACTTGTCTTAATTTCTCAAGCAAATCCACTTATATTCTAGAAATTTGCAAAGCTTCATTTCTGTAAATATATACTCCCCGAGAATACAACTCGGCCAATTTCAACAATAATCCGAGAATGGAACTCGGCCACATTATCAACAAGCATTCATAATCAATTTAGAACGTTCTAACATGGAAATCTTCTCCTCTCTTGATACATCAACTTCCAACAAAACATTTACAACTCGTTTTTATTTTCCCAATTCATGAACTACACTAACAATATGCATATTAACAACATTATTCTCGCCATTTACGAAACGACACCAAGATCACATTGGCTTCCAAATCAGCCCGTAACCATTCTAACATTAATTTAAACCATCAAATTCCCATTTTCGTCGTAGAATACATATCGACAACAATCAAATTACCACTTAGAAATTTATTCATTTTTCCTATACAACACACATGCCACACGACGAACACCCAACATTCATAATCTCGACCAAAATCATCAAACTCCCGTTTCGATATAGAGTCCGCAACCACCACAACTAGAATACTATATAGAATTAATTCATCTTGCCTATACAACATATACATACACGCGGCCACATACATATTCATACGACCACCATGCAAACTTCCATATTCTCATGAATTTTGTCCTTCCCTACACACTACAACACATATGAACCATTTATAATACATAAAAGAGGATGAAGTCTTACCTTTCTTCACAACTTCTCAACTTCTAAGGTTGTAAATTTGCAATAAAAAGTGATTCTCTTGCTCCAACAACTATACCATGTTGAAGAGCACCCTTGAATTAGTAGGAATACCATAAGAAATAATTTTGGGAACAAAATTTCAAGGGACTAAAATTAGAGAGCATGGCCGAATGGCCATGGTTGTTGTTCTCCTTCTTTCTTTGTTTTTTTTTTTGTTCTTTCTTCTCTAAAATAATGAATTATGGGTCTTCCATATAAGCTTATATATATATATATATATATATATATAGTTATTATAAACATGTGAGGGGCACATGCCCCCTTTCTAGAATTTTCTTAAATTTTTCTAGCAAAGATGACTTATTTGTCATCATTTTTTTCTTTCTTTTCTTTTTCTCACATGGCTAATATGGCCCTTTTGGAACTTTCTTGAAACCTATGTGAAATTTCCGTTTTACCCCTCGACTTTTCTCAATATTACCATTTTGCCTAACTTCCACATTATTTCCATGAACCATTTTGCGAATTTTCCCTTCTTGCCATTAACCTTTCTCGATATTTCCATACTAGTAATGTTCATAAACAACATTCATAACCACTTGTACATTAAAATAACTTTGGAAGATAGTTATTCCCTTACCTTTGTCACGACTTTCTTGAAATATCCGAACGTGCAAAAATGCGGGATATAACAGTATTGTTTCCCAACTCTTAAATATTAGGGGATAAAGTGGGATTGACTCTAAAAATAAATGTATGATAATTATGATAAGTGTGGACTCATGCTATCAGTCAGTGTGAGTCAAGCTAATTTCTTCCCAGATGTCGAAAAAATGATTCAGAAGGGGTTTTAGACTCCAAAATGTTTTTCATTTAAGAAATCCTAAAAAAAAAATGATTTTGCCTCAGATACTATTGAAATGCGTTTTATTAGTTTTTTTTGTTTGTATGCATGATTTATAATCTTCATTTATGTGTAAAAAAAAAAAATCACCGCGATATTTTGTTAGAGATCCTCTATCACGCGCAAGGCAATGGATTGGAAGGGGAGATCGGGGATCTGGGAATTCGACAGAAAAATCGTAATTAGTTGTTACAATGATAGCCGACTATAATTTTTTAACAGCGGGGACATTTCTCTTTTTTTCCACTATACTGCAAGTCTCTTTTTTTTTTCTTTTTTTTTTTTTAAGTATACTGCAAGTTGAGTGACCTTCTATGTAATTTTAGCCTGTTTGGCCAAGCTTTTAAAAATCAGCTTATTTTGAAAAATCGGTATAAAAAAAGTGTTTTTGGCGAAAAGTAGTTTGTGTTTGGCCAATTAATTTAAAAAGCACTTTTAAGCAGCAATATGTGTTTGGCCAAGCTTTTAAAAAGTGCTTATAAGTGTATTTTTCTCAAAAGTGCTTTTGGGCAGAAACTATTTTTTTAGCTTCTGAAAAACTGCTTCTGCTACTACCCAGAAGCACTTATTTTCTCTGAAAAGCTTGGCCAAACACCTCACTTTTTTAAAATAACCACTTATTGAAAAAAATAAACACTTTTGGAGAAAAATAAACTTGGTCAAACAGGCTATAACTCTTGAAACATGAATGGTACTCCTTCTGTTCCAATTCTCATAATAAGTGTCACCTTAATAAAAAAAAAAAATATCCCATCATAAGTGTCATCTTAGGAAATCAAGACATAAATTGACTAGCTTTTCCAACTCTACTCTTATACAAAAACTGACAAATTAAAGTAATATCTAGATGATGATTGAAAAAGCCACATAGTAACTTGGTATTGTTGGATTCCCAATTTCAAAAGGTTTACTACTTGTGCATGCCCTAATTAAGTGGAAAAAGTAATTTATTTTTATTATATAGGGGTAATTTAGTAAACTTCACACTGCATTATTAATTTCTTAATATGCGTGTTTTTGGCTAAGGTGACATATATTATGAGATGGAGAGAGTAATTAATAACACAATGCTTTACACATTCCATATGAATAACAACATTAAAAATTGTTTTAAGATAATACATGACGAATTAGCACATAACTAGTACTCCCTCCGTCGCAAATTATTTGTTGTGGTTACTGAAAATAGTTATTTCAAATTATTTGTTATTTTAGGAGTTCAAGACACAAATAATTTTTTTTTCCCATTTTACTATTAGTAGAATTTTGTCATTAATGGAGATGATACATAAATAGAGTAAACTTTTAAAGGAGAGAGATTATAACTTTGACATGAATAAGGGTAAAGTTAGTCAAATACCTTTCCTAATTAGTACTCTCTCCGGTCCAAAATAATTGAGCTTTTAGACTTGGGCACATGAATTAAGGAGTTCACTTAATTAAGAGGGACTTTGAAACTATAACAAACATTAAATTTGTTCAGTAAATTAAGAATGTGTTAAGGGTAAATTTGGAAAAAGAATAAAATGCCTTCTTGATAAACCAAAACCTCAATTATTTTGGATCAACTTTTAGAGGCTAAATCCTCAATTATTTTGGATCGGAGGGAGTATTTCTTAAGGGCGTGTAAAATAAAAAAGCGAGAAATAATTTGAAACGGGGGAGTAAATATGGTTAGAGAAACATATTTGGGTGCCTATGTTAGAACATATGGGAAGATGCAGTTGCAGAAAACTAGGTGTCTTGCCTTGGAAATAAAGGGATGCAAGGAGTCATCTGTCAGACAAGTGAAATGAGGAGCAAACTGCAAGGATAGACAGTGGACGTTCGATTCAATTGTTGGTGTATACGAACAAAAGCTTCCGTAGCCTTTACTTTTCTCTAACATAAAGCTAACCATTACTCATTTCCTGTAGACTTAATTCTTTGACCCTTAACTTAATTATTGATTAAGAAGATTAATGATTCATGATGCATCAACTCCTTCCTCTTCCCCTTGCTCAATCTTGGATTGTTGGTGACAATGAGAGCTCATTTAACCATCCATTTATCAAAACTACTAGTCGTAGATTACTAGGAATATCATAATTATTATGAGCATCCACCTGCTCCAACCTCATTCTCTGTTGGCCAAACATTTATATATTCATTAGAAAAAGACAGAACCTTCCAAGTTAAAAAAAAAAAATGTGGGTGAAAAATCATGGAAAATCTGGGTTTATTTTCGGTAGAGACAAAAAAGTTAGATGATCAATTTTCATTGGTTGAGGCTACAGAGTTATCTAGGACATGTGCTGGTGAGAAAGTAGGTGTTGTGTGAAATAGTTGAGGTGTTCGCAAGTTAATTCGAACATAACAGTTATTCAAAAACATTTTCAAAATTAATTTTTTAATTAATTTGTTTGAGTGTCGGAATAAGCTACCTCGAATTAAATAATTGAGTTTTCATACGTAGAGGACTGACGTATTTCTGTAATAATCTAATTTGAACTTATAGTAGGTAGACTAATTAATTAGCGCATATAATCACACATGCTAAGAGTAACATGTTTTAGGTAATAGAACTAATTTTGACTTGGATATGTAATTATTCTGGTATTTGTTGTTCACTTGCCTCGTAAATTTTAAAAAATGGTCAAAGCTACGACAGCTTGTGTCTACCCCACAATTTTATCTTCTTCATTTTAGTTACCAATGGGCTCCTAGCATTTTTATATATTCGGGGAATGTGGTGGGATAGATAGAATTTTTTCACAATTAATTATAAATCTCGGATTTGAATTTTAAAAATGAAGAAATCCTTAATAAGAACTGCTTCCCCTTTATAATTTATCTTCCTCTATGCAAATCTGCATTAGTCTGATCAGTTACCAAATACCAGATGATTATATAATTTTTTTTTAAAATCATTTTTATAGTTTCAATTTCTAAGAGCTCATTGGACAGACATAAAACATACAACCACCTTGATGTATATAAAATTAACAAGAAAATGACGATCTTCAGCCCATTTGTGGGTTCCATGACTGTTGAATATTTTAATTAATCCGAAATGTATAAGCAAAATGGTAGTTCATTGTTATTTATCCTTAGTGACACTCTTTTATAAAAATGATATGACATATTTAAATATATAAAACTTACAAATATTTTTGGTATATTATACACTTCTAATTTAAGACCTCAATATTCAAAAGTATTCTTTATATTCTTAAAATTCGTGACCAGATAAACTAAAACACTTAAAATGGAATTGATAGAGTAATATTTAAATTCAAAAAATCACTCTCTCTTATCTAATTGATTGAAATCTTTAATATGGACATGATTTTGCAACTCTTAATTAATACTAGTAGTAGTTAAACCAAAATTGAGAAAGCTTTAAAATATGTCGCTGTCTCATCTAACAGTAGTTGTTAGTTTGCTGGAAGAGTAGGAGGAACAAAGTAGTTTGAAACAGATCAGAAGCAAATTTCTAAACATGAGAAGGACAACTCTCCAGCAACTGATACTCCAATTTCCTTCCAGAAAACACTATTTCACCAAATCTTAAATAAACTACCCAATTAAACTGTTAACAGAAAATATAAATTATTCAACATGTTAGTCTATCTTTCACTCTTCTCTTCCTCTATATTTCCTATTAATCTTTCCTCCATCACATATTCCTCTACTCCTTATTCATGCATTCATTTCGCGGTCGAAAAACCTCTGTCTTCTCCTCCAACTTATTCAGGATGAAACATAGTGGAAGGAAGAACAATAGTTTTTCCATATTTGTGGTGGTATTCTCTATACTCCTCTTTGGATGCTTCATGTACAATGAGGATGTAAAGACAATTGCTGAATTCCCATTTTCCATGACAAGAACTCAAGATATCATCAACAATGAATCTTTGAATCAGGAAAATGGGGTTCAAGAAATTAATACCAATGTTGAGGATGAGAACAAAGTTTCATCTCTAGTGATGAATTCAAAAACAGATGGTATCTCTGAACAAGACAAGAAACAAGAAGTCACGAGCTTGAAGTTCAATGATGACGCGAAAGATGAAGAAAAGATTGAAATGCCTGATGAAGAAGAGGAGAACATTGAGTTGCCACCTGAAGATTGTGATCTTTTTACTGGGCAGTGGGCTTATGACAATGTCACACATCCAATTTATAAGGAACCAGAGTGTGAATTTCTCACAGCACAGGTCACTTGCATGAGAAATGGAAGAAAAGACTCCATGTATCAGAATTGGAGGTGGCAACCTAGAGACTGTTCTTTACCCAAGTATGAACATCATTTTCCAATTCTTGATTCTTTAATCTTTCTTTTTTGTTTGTCCAATTTTAACAATTATCATTTGATATTTAAATTTTAGGTTTAAACCAAAGTTGTTGCTTGAGAAACTGAGAAACAAGAGACTCATGTTTGTGGGAGACTCACTGAACAGAAATCAATGGGAATCCATGATTTGTTTGGTTCAATCTGGAGTTCCTTCAGGCCGAAAAAGCTTAAACAAGACTGGTTCTTTATCTGTTTTCAGGATTGAGGTATATATCTTCACTTATCTCTTTTTTATTTAAGAAGCAACATTAATTTTTCAAACGATCAATTATCCCTCAAATACAATGATTATGCTTCGTAACATGAGGCATTCTCCGCTTCTTCTTTTTTTCTTTTTCGAACCGCCTTGTTATTAATAATGAATGAAGAACATTTGTTGAGGGAGATTATTCCTCATATGTTTTGAAAGATTGGCATGCCAACCCCTTCTCTCTTTACATCAAGGTAGGTCAAAATAAATGTCCCTAGCTTTAAGTGGTCTAACACTGAAGGATGCCACCTTATTAAATTACTCCTATATAAGTCCTGGATTTAAGTGACATTAATAACACATTATTCATTGCTTCTATATAAGTTCGTTAGTGTATAGAATTTTCAATCTATCGGTCTATTTAAATGTGTTATAGCAGGCTTACTGACTTGTTACTTAAGTAACTAGTTTCACTTATTATGAACAATTACTTGTGTTAATTTTTGAGTGATTTAATAGTGTAAACTCATAATAAGTTATAACCACGATTTAGTAGGTTTGCTTACATTTTAATTTAATGACTACTGTTGCTTAATATTTAATCTTTGATTGGTTGGATTGGATTATCTACAAGTAAGAAGATAGAGATTCTCTATTTAAAAACGCCTAATACTGGTGAAGTGGTTAGTCAATCTATGAATAGTTGTTGGGCTGCTCCCTTGAAAGAAGCTTTAGTTATAATTTTCTCTCTTTAATAATAGATGTCAATGTGAATATGTAGGATTATAATGCCACAGTAGAATTTTACTGGGCTCCATTTCTGGTGGAATCAAATTCAGATGACCCAAACATGCATAGTATATTGAACCGAATCATCATGCCCGAATCAATCGAAAAGCATGGCAAGAACTGGAAGAACGTGGACTATCTCGTCTTCAACACATACATTTGGTGGATGAATACTTTCGCCATGAAAGTTCTGTAAGTAATAGTCAAAAAGAATCCAACTTGATTTTTTTTTCTCTGCTGCATTCAACATTTATGTTTGATATTTTTCCAAACAGACGAGGGTCATTCGATGAAGGGGCGACAGAATACGATGAGGTTGAGAGACCAGTTGCTTATCGGAGAGTTTTGACAACATGGTCGCAGTGGGTAGAAAACAATGTGGATGTCAATCACACTAAAGTCTTCTTCATGAGCACGTCTCCTCTTCATATAAAGTAATCGCCATTTCCTTTCGCTTTTTATCCATTTGGTTATGACTTAGAAGCTACCTTTTCCTTTATATACGTTATCACGTTACCTAAAAGAGAAGTACATGTAACTATCTATGAAATGTGAGTTAGTAAGCTGAAAAATAATGCAGTTTACCTAGCTACAACGTACAGCAGGTTAAATTACACTAATAGTGTTAAAAATTCTCATTTTCAGTCTATACAAAGTTAAATCCCTCATATCAAATAAGGCTTAGCAGACATTAAGGACCAAACTGTGACAATTTTCTGAAATTTTTGTTACCCTTTGCAGGAGTTTGGATTGGAACAATCCAGATGGGATAAAATGTGCGAAAGAGACGACTCCAGTATTAAACACATCAATGCCGCTAAGTGTTGGGACAGACTGGAGGCTATTTGTGGTAGCAGCAAATATTACTCAATCCATCAATGTCCCTGTTTACTTCCTCAATATCACCACTCTATCGGAGTACAGGAAAGACGCGCACACCTCTGTTCACACCATTCGACAAGGCAAAATGCTATCGCCGGAACAGCAAGCTGATCCAGCCACCTATGCTGATTGTATTCATTGGTGCCTCCCTGGATTGCCCGACACTTGGAATGAGTTCCTCTATTCGCGTATTCTAACCCACTCTTGATACAGGCTTTTTTTCTTATAACAGTGGTGTCCGGTCAGTTTATACGCACTTCAATTATTCCACTGGATATCCGTTACTTCAATCATTCATTGTGCAGCTCCCCACTCCAATTTCTATATATATTTTTTTTCTTTTTTTGGTTAAAGAACCACAATTCTAGTTTTGGTGCTTTGTTTTCACTTTTTGTCCTTGTTATTTTTTCCTAAAGAAAAGGAAAAATCTTGTAGCTGTGATTGCCCATTTGTCCTGAGTTTTATGGTGGTCCCAAAGATCTTGTTGGGCTTTTTGTTTATCTTTTCCATTTCAAGGACCTGATGACTAGGTAGGTCTCACAAAGGAACTGCCGGTTGGGTAAACATCAATGTATTTACGACCATTATAAAATCAAATTCTATTTTCGAAGAAAATAAATGAATAATGTATACCCAACTGACATGTGTATGTATCATGTATGTGTCTCTGCAGAAACTTGTGCCATTCTTTTCTTTTCTTTCTCGTTTTGCCAAATATCTACAATTAGTTCTTTGTAGTGGCGTGCAATTTTTCTTGGATTTTTAAATGATCCCGCAGAACAACAGCTCAAGCTGGACATTGGTCAATAGGGTCAGTGCACACTGTTGAAAGTCTTGTGGAAAATACTCGAGCACGAACATTGTAAGGAATTCTCGAACAATCTCATAGCTTGAGGCGTGTATTAAAGCACTGTCCTTAAGGATATTTCACCCGATGTATGTGTATTCCAGGATTCAACAAGCTCTTCTAGTACAAAATTATGAGCCAAAATCTAACAAAGATTTCACAAAGGTAAAAATCGAGCATAAGAGAATATAGGCAGGAGGAATTTGATTCTTGGGTTTTTTTCGATCTCACAAAATGAACACACAAGTTCATATAATATAGGAATATGAACACTGATGTCTAATTGTTGCTGCCAACTTTCCAAAAATTTAAGTGGAGTAAAAGCCATAATGGCAATTGACAATAAAGACAATTCATTTGGCCAAATTGAATAGAGAGACGTTGGCAACATAATTATTTGACCAAATTGAATTGTAGACATTAAGGAGATTAATGAAATGATTCTTTTTCTTTTTGAGATATAATATTATTTTTTTAACACACACAATATATGGAATAAAAATTATTCGCACTCAATATGGACATTAGAAACAAATGAACAAATGACGTATATCTATTATATACATTTTTATTACTTAACCATGACTCATTAATATGTTTTCTTACCTCAATAAAATCACTTAGGTGTAAACATTGGGTAGGACACAGCATGCGTTTCCAATGTATATACATGAGCGATTTAACCATAAGTTTGGATCCCAGCCAAAGCAATGGCTCATGCCGTGTTTTCATTCAATTTTTTTTTTTTTTTTACTCCCCCGATCCCCCCCACCCCCTCCCTCTACATTCTAAAATTGGGGAGAAGAAACTGGAAAGTCTTGCAGTAACTAGTATTGAGTAATCCCACAACATTACTAAGCGGTAAAGGAAATAGGTGGGTTATTTCGATTTAAATTTTGGAATTAAATTTATCTCATATTTGGTTGGAGGTATTAGCTCAAAATCGATATCAAAATCAGGACTATAATCCGGATAACTTATCCAATCTAGCATGTGAGATAAATAAGTTATTCAGGTTATAGTCTTGTTTTTAATCTCACAATTATAATCCTAGAATATCTTGATTTTGAACCAAATTAATGACCCTAACAATTTGAGTATACCATATTCATTTTTTTGACGATACCAGCTTCTTTTAGTTATGTATAGTGAAAATATAAAAGCCCAAGGTGTGGACTGCTGCCTTAAAGGATGCAGTACAATGTATAAACTTATCAGCACAAGCAGAGACTATTGGAATGCTGTCATCCAGCTAAATCTGCTTAAGCTTTGTATTTAGCTATTTCAATTCCTAACCAAAAGAGATTTTGGAACCCACTACTCAAACATGTTGCGAAGATGCAATAACAATATTAGTTCAAGTAACAAGAAATGGAAGACATAAAAAAGGGAATATGAAAAATAAAAATACTAAGCAAAGGAGGTTTGGTAAAAAAAAATTGTGTTTTATAGCCAGCTCAATTATGCAAATAATTCAAGAAAAGATGAAAAATATTTGTCAGAAGTGGGATTTGAACCCACGCCCGCTCTCGAAGACCAGAACTTGAGTCTGGCGCCTTAGACCACTCGGCCATCCTGACAACTTGTGTTGGAAGGATCTTCATCTGCATACTAGTATCCAACTGCAAAAAGATTAGCTTTAAAAAAGTTTTCTTATAATAAATAAATGAGATTGATGTCAGATTAAATAAGTTAAGAAAATGTATTTTCCTCTCTTCCTTCGAATACAATCTGATTATGATAATTTGTCTATAATATGCGCGTTCTGTTATTTCATTGTCTTGTTATTGGCAACAATTCCTTCAGGGTTATTTTAGTTTAGAATAAGTTAAGTTATCTTGGATTTATGGATTATTTTTCCAATTGATATGGGATAAATAATATCAAAATTTGGTATAAATTTATGTCAATATTAATAATAATTCATAAACAAACACTGAGTAAATGTAATTCAAATTTTAGAGCGAAATTAGGATAAAAATATCAGTAACCAAAATTACCCCAAGGCTCAAACTTAAGGGAAACTTACGCATTAGCTTCATCATTTAAATCACTTCTTTCCGATATTATCCTCGATAGGATGAGAAATATGTTAAACTTTGCATGTTCTTTAGTATTACAAGAGGTTACAAGATGATATCATTTACTGTCAAAACTGAGATGGGTAAATTCTAATTTACCCTTTCAAAATTTTTTAAATTGAGCTAAAAATTTGAAAAGTCATTTTCTTTAATTATTCAAACCAAGTACAGGTATGTTAACCATTTGAGAGCAATGTTTGAAAAGATGTGGACGTGAGATAAAGCATGTTATCTAACACCAGACGAGACGTAAGTTCTGGGATGCAGAACTTAAGTGTTACACCCCGTACTTTTGGAGAAGCACTTATCAAATTTTAACATAAGTATGTTGAACTATGGCTAAGTAAAACAACTTTGGAATATAAGGAGCGCAGCATTATTGAGTATATTCTAGGAGTAAAGGATGCACATAAGGAATTAGTAAGACTTTGAAAGAAGATGAGCGTTACTTTGAACGACAAAGTATGAACCAACTTGGGGAAAGAATATCTTCTAGCATATAAAGAGTTTTGAAGAAAATCAACCTGATAACTTGAAGTTCATGAAGTCTAGTTTCTAACGTAACAAACCGCTCATCGATACGGCATCGGAGTAAAGAGTTATAGACGTTACAAGTCTGGCTGCACAGGCTAGAGTTAGGTCAGCGTGAACGCGCCACCACTAGGCGCGAACGTGCAGAAGGGGCTACAGACAACCCAATGCGTCCGCGCCACTTCCCAAAGATAATCACGCAAGGTTAATTTTAAGTCGGTGGAACCGACTTTGGCAAGTATAAAAAGGGCCCTCTTGGTCATTTTTTTAATCATTTACCAACCCTAGAGCATTCTATAACATAGAACATGTTCCTACAAGTCCCTATGCAAATTTTGGTCATAAAGTGTTAAAGTTAGCCATCAACGAGGCTCGGGAAGTGTATAGGGTTTTATAGTTCTTGTTCTAAATATCGAATCTTGACTGGACGAAGGAATCTATCGAAGATAAATAAGATTTCAAGCTCTTCCAACCTTGATTGAGGTAAGGACATTCTTTACTATTGATATTTTGAATTGTGTTATGGAGATTTAGTTGATAAAGCTTCGTAAAGTCGGTTGATTGGTTGAGAAATTGAGTAAACATCGTGTGGAATGTTTTATTGAGTATATTGGTATTGATGATGATGTTGTGGATATTAGTGTTGCTATTATTGTTGTTTTGTTGGTATTGTGATTTCAAGGGATATAAACAAAGGAGATGCTGCCCGAATTTCGACAGATTCTAAGGGGATTTAATTTGAAGGCTTAAGACAAACATATAACGATAAGCCTAAAAATAGTATGAATGGTTTTATATGTAGATTACGAGACTACGAATGATCTTATGTAGATTGCAAGACAGGAAGTAGGTTGGAAAGTCGAGAAGTAAGCTTCAGGTATGTTAAGGTTGTTCCTTCTTTTCTTGGCATGATTCCATATATGTGGTAAGAGTGTAACGAACCTTATGACTAGAGATTTGTCAAAGTGGAGCTTGTCATATTGTTGCATAGTTTCCGAGTGTTATGTTATTCCTTCTGAGGGGCCATATCCCCTCCCTGTGTCCTTGATTTTATAGAGAGACAGGAGAGACATGTTACAGTATCTGTATTTCTCAGTATATGCATGGTATACTGCATGATATACATATGTATTTTCTTTAGCCTGGCCACTTGGTCAGTGAGACATTTTCTTTAGCCTAGCCATTTGGTCAGTGAGATATTTTAGCCTGGCCACTTGGTCTGTGAGATTTCTTTAGCCTGGCCATTTGGTCTGTGAGACATTTTCTTTAGCCTGACCACTTGGTCAGTGAGACAGATATGCCTGGCCTACGGGTCAGTGAGACAGATATGCCTAACCTACGGGTTAGTGAGACAGATTTCCTGGCCGACGGGTCAGTGAGACGGATTGCCTGGCCGACGGGTCAGTGAGACATATTGCCTGGCCACTTGGTCAGTGAGATTTTACAGTTGCTTGGCCACTTGGTTAGTGAGACATATAATAGTATTATATTGCATTTCATATGAGACAGGTGAGATATTCAAGGCATTCTTTGGCCTCTAGATTGTATTGTTTTCAATTATCATTTGCCTTACATACTCGGTACATTTTTTCGTACTGACGTCTGTTTGCTTGCGGATGCTGCGTTCATGCCCGCAGGTTCAGGTAGCCAGACAGGCGATCCAGCTCAGTTGGTCTTTCACTCAGTTGCAGTCAGTGCACTCCACTTGGTTCAGAGCTGTAGTCCTTTTTGGTATGCTATGACATGTAGATATGTGTATAACAGGGCCTTGTCCTGTCCTTTCTGCAGTTCGTGTTCCATAGAGGTCTGTAGATAGTTGTATGTAGCTGGGATGCTATGTAGCCTTGTCGGCTCTATTTTTTGTTGTACAACATATGTAGCGGCCTAGTCGGCTTGCACTGTTATCCTTAGCACATATATATCCGCTGCTTGTGAGTTCTTGATGCAGAGTCCATTGTGTTAATCTTACAGGAGTTTGTATAGCTCAGTTATAAACTATATATGGGTCACCCTGTTGCTCAGTGAGATTTAGGTACGAGTTTAGGGGTGCTTGATCAGTAGAGGTCGGGTACTCCTCACGACTCATCGGCTTGGGTCGTGACAGTAAGCCCCATGAATTGTTTATTTTAAGTATTTTATAAACTAATAAAATTAATTTATAGATAACAGAAAATCAAAAAAATCATTGAATTGTAAAATAATTCAAAAAAAAATATAAAACTAGTAGGAAAATGTATCTATTTATTTAAAAATGTTAACGATATTGGAAGACAATTTTTGGCTTTCTTAAAAAAAGATTAAAGACGTAAAAATGCATTGCACCTATGACATACTTAGAGTTATAAAAATGATAATGTAGTTCCTGATAATTCAAAAAAAAAAATCAGAAAAGAATAAATTAAAGATAGAAAAATAAATTTGACGAAAATGAAGCAAAAAAAGTAAGTTGCAAGCACAAAAGCGGAGCAAGCGTTGGAGGACACAATTCTTGTTTTGTAATTTACATTTTGCAGACAAAGGGACAAAGAATCTTTGTTACACAGCAAAACGACAAAAAGAGACTTATGAAATTAGGATAAACTATAAAAATAATGTTTTTGACTTTTATATAATTTTTTAGTTTGGAAATTTATTATCATTTAATTTATTTATTTTTAGTATTTAAGTATTAAAAAGGGATTTATTAAGTAAATTTAGCTCCAATTTGAAAAAAAAATTGCGCTTACGCCCGAATGAAAGCGCATGTAGAAGATCTGGGAATTAATTATGCCTCGCGATACTTACGCCCACCAATACACATCGAAGAGTTTTAGTGCGTCTAGTCCCAAAACTCGCCCAAAAATACTTTTTAAAACAATGTTTGAGAGTAGTGGATGATATAGGCATTATGATTTAAAAAGACTAATGCAAGTGTTTTAATAGTTTTCTCCCTCCTTTTTCTCTCTCTCTATAATAATCTTGTCAGCTTAAGGGCATTTCAAATAATTTATTGTGAACTTGTAACTTTCCAACAATATAGACACTTGAGAATTCTACCTACTAGAAATTTAGGCAGATCTAACTCGACTAATCCGCTTGTGCATAGTTGTTACTTTTCACCGCAATGAAATCTTGCAACTTAACTCTTATATTTAGAAGTTTTTGTTCACCGGCAGTGGACAAAATTATTTACACCATCAGATAAATTAAAGGACAACTATAGTAACTTTTATAATTAAGATTTAGAAAAAAATATTAAAAATAAGTAGAGTCCTAATTTTACTCTAATCAAATTTGGTATTTCCCTTTTTGAGCGTAAATCAAATCTCTGCCCCTAGTTAGCATCAGTAAAAATTTTAAGTTTCCGTGATTTTTTTCTTAACAAGATATCACTACCAATGAAGCAATACCAATGAAGCAATCTTTTAATGCTGTAAATTTTGTTAACTTTCCAAAGAAGTAATTCTTCATTACTTCAGCCATTGTTGCCCTTGAGGAGTTCCTTTTGCTTTGAGGATTTATTAGTACACATATTTTTTGTTTTCTTTATGTCTGCTCTATAAATAAATTTAATTGTTCTTTTCTTTTTAATATTAGAATCATCTGTAACTGCAGTCTTATATCATATTAAATCTACATCGATATTTTAATCAGAGGCGGACGTAAGTTTTTTGGCTACACGGGATCAATTCATAACTTTCGATACGGAGTGTAAATATATATATATATATATATGTAAAATTCAATAAATGTTAGATCTGAACCCATAATTTAAAGTTTCAATGAATTCAATGTTGAAAATCATTAATGGGCCCATTAAATTTAAATTCTGGATCCCCTTATGAGAGTTTTGAATAAATATGTCACTTTTCAATAAGTGTTTGTAAATTTTGTTACTTTAGAACCAATCAGAGGAGGGTTTGAAGAATTAAAAATTGGCAATGATAGAGGAAGCAATGATAGAAACCCGATCAACTAATTGGAAACAATGAAAACATAAGAGTTAAAGGGAAGAGGGAGAGGGAATGAAGAAAAAATCAGATAGAGGAAGGGAAGGGAAGAGAGAGATAAATTACCATTACTTAAATTATAGAAAAAGAAAAAAAAAACAATTGAGAGAAGGTTGGTAACCTGCTATAGCAGGTTAAGGTTACCAGATGGTGTAAAAAAATTAATACACTGACAGTGCACCAAACTTAAACTCTATATTTATACAGTTTCACTTCTATTGATTTATTGTGTACCAATCTACCTCTCATAAGTATATGTATCGGATAATTTCGTTTGTTAAAATGTAGACAAATAAGAAGAGCGCACTCATAACTAATAGTTTGAATTTTGTGTTCTCATTGTATTACATTGCCATTGTAAAAACATTGGTTGATTGTGATAATTCTTTCATGCATATAAAACCACCTCTGTATACACTAGAGATCATTTTCAAAACGCCATATTATGTGCGCTACAAAAGTGATTACAGTGGATCTTGAAAAGCTGCCACAATTGCATGTAATAAAATGACTGTTCATTTTGTAGCTATACATAAGAGGGAATGTGAGCTTTTTGTAGTCTTCACAAGGCTATTTTGTCATTTCCACCCCTTACATCTCACAATGAAGTGACACGTGTTGAGTTGTACCAACTTTTAGATCTTGGGTGGTCCCTTTAATCACACGTGGCTGCTGTAGTGGGGTTTTCCCTGTATTTCACTATTTTTGCCTTCATTCATTTTATGAAGCCCGCTACCGTGCAGGCCTTTTATAATTCATGTGTAGTGTAATTATTTAGGGATCTCCTCTTGCTCCTCATTAGATTATTTGTCCAGTTCATATTATATGATAGTTTTAGTTTTTACGTTTAGTTTAAAATGAATATTTTTTTATATAATCAAGAATGTATTAATATTTTTATTTCAAATTTATTCTTATTTTGATAAGTGAATTTTTACATAATAAAAAATTATACTAAATAAATATTATTTAATTAAGTGTAATTTAGTAAAAATAATTTTTTTACTTTCTAGAAGTGAGTTAATTGCTTAAGAGGTGTGTTAAAAATATTAAATAAATTATGCAGTATAAAAATAATTGAATTTGTGTTTTTATATTATGATCAACATTTAAAAATATACTCAAGTAATATATTTATTTTTTATCTCAATTAAAACGTGATTGAAGCACCTAATAACCTAATAATAGATGATCAATATTTAAATATTTAATTTTATTGTAGATCTCCAAGATTCATGATCTCAATATTACGAAAATAATCATAAAAAATAACTTGTATCATCATTCATGGTCCTCGCATATGCTTTATCCTACGCTTGATTTTATTCCCTTTTCTCTTTCTTTTTTTTTTTTTTTTGTGTTGCCGGCTAATAATATATTACAATACCAATGCTTCTAGAGAAAAATTTGAAACTAATTAGTATTTGTTAATAAATGTATCTTGAATCTTAATTCATGGAGAGAGGATTGACCAACGACATATAAAGAAATTAATTTCACATCTCATAATCGATGTCGGACAACTTAACACTACCGCACGTTTAGGCGTGTCAACTTAAGTATTCCCAACATCGAATTAATTAGGAATTGAGGTGGAGGCATTGATACCATATTATAAAAAATAAACCTTGAGCTTAACTCAATCACAAATTTAAAAACTAAACGAGTTGATTAGATAGATATAGTGAATTGACATGGAGTTGACCAAATAAAAAGAGTAAATTTATACGAAAGTGTTCAGAGTACGAGGATCAAACCACTTAATTTTGACCATAAATTTAAGTATAGATTCTTTAAATAATTTAAAATAAAATTTATATTTTCTAAAACCACACGAAAAACACTACAAGTCAACGTAATTAATGATTCAAACTATTTTTAAAAACTTTGAGAAAATTATAATCAAAGGACACCTGAAATAGCAACACCTTCATATAAATTGAAATGAAGAGAGAACTATTCTTCTATCTTGATTTTGGGCTAGGGCTTAGCATGAGCCTCATACAACTAGTATATATATACACAACAATGTATAATCGCCAAATTTGCGTGTAAAACCATACTTAGATTGTCCAAAACGACAATTTTAAACTGCCATAGCTTTTCCTATTGCTAAAAGATTTCTTTATTTTATATTTTCTTCGATCTACTTTAATACCCTACTTAATGAATCAAAGCTTGTTCACTGGCTTACAATAATTTCGATACAACATAAAAGAGAGACTAAATAATTAGTAAATTAACTAAATAAAAAGACACTTCAAAATTTCTAGTACTATTTCACATTTCATTCAACACAATAAGGGAACTAGCAAGCTATCTAGAAATTATGTGACGAGCACTCACGTGAATCTGCAGTGTTACTTCCATCTAATGATTTATGATCCTTTTTGAGCCGTTAGGCGATGAGACAAACTTTCTATATCCTGTACCTACAAAATAACAATAAGTAATTGGAAATTCAATCATGATGGATATGAGAGAGCTGGAATATTTCTATTCCAATTGCAAGCAAGTCAAATGGTCGAAGTACAAACCAATATATTCCAATTCCCCAAATTGTTGAACAGGTTTTAGTTGATAAATGTAACAGGTAGATTCAAAGTACTTTTCTTCCACATTTGAGGTTATAATAAGGTAGGTGTTATATGTTTCATGCTAAATTGAGCCCGTCATGTTAGTTGCACTGATTGGGAAGCATGTTATAATTGTGTATCGTTCTTATACGTGTTAGGATGCATAACATGACTTCATATGTATTAACATATACATACACATAGTCTGGCTGGCCAGTTGCCACCACTATGGGAGTACTAATTCCTCACACAAATAGTTAGGCTATAGATGAATTGAGTGTTGGCTATGGACATTTACCGAAACATATAGCCCAACTTCGTATTGCTGTGCCTTAAGGACGATCTTATGAAACGCATAGGCTGCACCTCTGAAGATGTGACGTGTATATATGTTCTATTTCATGTTATACTCGTCATTACTGTTGAGATGTTGTTGACTGCTAACTATCTACTGAAAAGCATGGTCAACACAAAGTAAGGGTGAGCCTTACGAACCGTCTATTGCTACATATAGGTGTCACTATGAGATTCATTTGAGTTGTTTCATGTATATTTGTTGTTCTTTATATATAAATGTTATCAAATTCATTTCGTGCACCTTGTTCATAGCATGTATAGTATTTTCAAATATTCGCCCCATGGGCATGACGGAGGAACAAGCCAATAATCTTGGTGTGCCTAGGCTTACTCTTATTGTTGTTTTCCTACTTATGCAAATTCTCCCACCAGTGTAGTTCGAGCCAACTTGATATTCTGTTGAGGTGAGCCAGCCGCATTCAGTTCGTGGTGACATCTCTTCATTTCTTTATATTATCCAGATGTAGTCGGACTATGTCTTGAATTTTTTTACTTGATTTTTCATTATAGATGATCCTTGACAGTATATATTTAAACAAGTTTTAGACTTGTATCTTTATTATTACTTTTACTGTTTATGAGAACAATGTTAGTGTTCGATTCATTTGGTTTCATAATTTATTGACATTGCTCTAGTTATTAAAAGAAAGGTTCACCTATATATTTGGTAATCGCTCTTTAGGTGCTTGCCCGACTCATGAATTTGAGTCGTGACATTAAAATAAATGCCACGTTACTCCCCTTTAAATCGACTTTATATGGATATATTAATTGATTATTGATAGGTATTGCAAAGAAACGGACGTTGGCCTTAACTCAATCTCAAAAGCTAACTTATCAAGGGAGAATGCCCAAATACACGTAAGGAGACCACCTATCCCTTGATGTGAAATTCTTTCACATATTGTACATCAAATCAAGTGTACAATACTACAATATATGATATTATAAGTCACAGAACAAATAATACAATTGTCTAAACATAATATTCATAAAATAATATTGTAAAATAGTACACCATCAACCATGCATTACAAAATGACACATTATTAAATTGAACCAAACAAACAATTTAAATAAAGTATTAGTATGATCTCTCCTGTGTCCTGAAATTAAAATAAAACTGTTTCTGTTTTAAACATTTCATCACTGTGATAGGGCCTAAAATAGTAAAATGTTCCTATAGGTTTTTGTCATAAGTAACACCTAAACGTCTTTACATTAAATTTCAGATTTTCCCTTTTCCATAGATACACATACACAGACAGACAGGGACATACTACTCCAATTAGAATTCAACAAATATTTCCCCAATTCACATTTCTCCAACCCAGAAATTCCATACATATTCGCCATCGTTGAACATTCCTAACCCCACCCAACATATAATTGGAGAAGCGCAGTGCTTAATTAACAAGGCATATTAGATTTATAGATCTCGGGTTGTTTCTCAGATCTCCAATCATGGCTGTTGCTGCTAATGCTCCGATCACTATGAAAGAGACCCTTACTGTAATCTCATTTCTTACTTTTTTTTTAAATTAATATTTTGTGTCCCTCTATATACTCTTCTATGTCTCAATTTATGATTCAACTGTATGAACTTTGAATAAATTGATATGAGAAAAATTGTAACTTATAGTAATTTTCATTGTAGTTTTTTCAAATATATGAATTTTGATTTTAAAATATGGAGTTTATCTTATACAATTTAGCTTCAAAGTTTAGTGAAATTGACTCTCGAAAAAGTATCACATAAATTGGGACGGAGGGAGTACTTATTTAGTCTCATTGCCGAATTCATAATGGCAGTTGACTATTCCTTTGAAGTAGCTTTATTTGTTAGTCTTTACTAGGGTTACTTAGCATGTCTGAAATGTTGATTAGATCTCTGATATGTAGTTAATTGCTGGATCTGCTACCTATGTTTTTAATTTCCCAAATTCAGTTTGGTTGCCAATGTGAAGGGAAATTTTCAAAAATGTACAGCCCAACATAAAATATTACACCACGTAGCCCAATCTACAATATTATATAATATCATACCTTGGGGGGGATGCATTACACATAATGTATCAACCTTGTATAATAGTGTATGAAAGGTTTTTATACACAAATATGGACTAAATCGGGTAGCAAACTCAAAATACGGGCTATTTGGCGTAAATATTTTCAAAAATAGACATAGAGCGTAATTTTTCCTTTTGCAAATTCAATTTGGTTGCGAATGTGAAATTTTGATATTATATGATTTGGTGTTGCAGTTGTCAAGTATAGGGGTCAATCCGCAGTTCATCACGTTCACGAATGTAACGATGGAATCAGACAAGTATATATGTGTTCGGGAGACGTCACCACAAAATAGTGTGGTGATTGTTGATATGAGTATGCCAAACCAGCCTTTGCGACGCCCTATTACTGCAGACTCTGCTCTTATGAATCCCAATTCCCGAATTTTGGCTCTAAAAGGTATCATCTTTACTAAGGAAGGAATTTCTTAGATTCCTCACTGAATGTTCTTTCAATGGCTAAAGTTATTGATTTGTTTCAAGTGTGATACCTTAACTGCTGTTGCTATCTACGTATTAATTAAGTCGGGTTTTTGTTGGGTTATACATACTTAAAAGTGGAAATGTCAATTTTCTTATTCACTATTACATACGATGTGAAAGAAACTTGAAGTTTGAGTAAAGAAGTCAAAGAGTATAGTCTACAACAACAATAACAACATACCCACGGTACGCAGACCTTACCCCTAACTTGGCAGGTAGAGAGGCTTTTCTTTTTACGATAGACCATCGGCTCAAGTAAGGCAGAAATCGAGCAATTATGAAAACATAAGCAGTAACAACATCAGGATAGTAAAAACCTAAAGCAGGAGCGAAGCTAACTAGTAATAGAAAACTAAGAATAAAAATACGAGAATATTAAAATAAAAAGACGGAAATAATATTGATCCTACCGAAAGGGAAATAATACTAATCCTACTACTAGCCTTCTACCCTAATTTTCGACCTCCACACCCTCCTATCTAGGGCCATGCCCTTAGTAAGCGGAAGACTTGCTATGTCCTGCCTGATCACCTCTCCCCAATACTTATTCAGCCTACCTCTACCTCTCCTCCAGCCCTCCATCGCAAGCCTCTCACACCTCCTCATTGGAGCGTCTGTGCATCTCCTCTGGACATGTCTGAAGCATCTCAGCCCAAAGGTTATCAAAAGAGAAAAGCGCAAAAAAGCTCTAAGGTTAGCTGGGGCTTTAAGCGCAAATAAAGTGCGGGCTTTAGTGAAAAAATGCGCAATGGTGCAAAATTACAAATATATGTATGTTTAGTCCAAGACTTATAATAGTAAGCATGAATAACAAATATATGGACAAAGAAATTGTAAAAACATCACGATAAAGTGAAATATCAATCATCTAGTGTCACCTCTTCAAGAGAGGCTCAATGGAAAGGAAAAGTATGTCTTGGAGCCTTGATGACGACACTGAAGCGCACATAAAGCGAGGCGAAGCGCTCAACATGTTTTGAGCCTCGCTTCAGGGCTTAAACGCGCCTTTGACAACACTGTCTCAGCCTCGCTGCCCGCAACTTGTCAAAACAGTATAGTTTAAAGTGCATATATGAAGCTTTGGTCATTGAAGGTAGGAAATAGAAGAGACATTAAGGGAGGTGAGTTTGGACATCATGGTGTAGCTTCTGCAGTGCTTTCCCTCTTGGGGAAGACTCGGGTGGATATTAATTTATTTAATGAGAGTGAGGAACTTTATCTGCAGAAATGGCTTTGACTCTCAACGTTTAGAGGTTGGATATTAATTTATTTAATGAGAGTGAGTAAACTTTATCTGCATAAATGGCTTTGACTCTCAATGTTTAGAGGTTAAGTGCGATTGCGGAATATGTTTAGATCTCTGATCACTACTGTATTTGAATTGAGATACAGACAATCTGATGGAGTTCAGTGCAGTTGTTAACTTAAGTAGAACCGAGATATTGTGAATTGAATCTTCATCCAATTATGTGATTTTCATTCTATGATAAAATCTGTGACCCACGTGATCAGTCAGCTGTTACTAGTCAGATTGTTTCTGACATACATATCCTACCTAAGGGTATGTTGACCTCTTAATTAGGAGTAGCTCACTGTAGTTTGGACAAATTACTGTTACCCCCTCACCTTGTTTCCTCCATGGCCTTAAGTATTTAGTGGATTTCTTTCGTTCATTGTTGATATTTTCTTCAAAGAATTTGTTAATTCAATACTGAAGCATTGAATTGTTGGGGTTCTTGTTCCCGTCATCCATGTACATTATATAAGTGGGAAGGAGGAAAATATAATCTGATCGGACCGCTTTTCCACTCTGGATTTTGTTGAAATATGTTTTCTGATAGAAGCAAAACTCTCTTCTTTCTCCTCTTGAAGCTCAAGTACCCGGAACTACTCAAGATCACTTACAAATTTTCAATATTGAGGCAAAGCAGAAAATGAAGTCACATCAGATGCCTGAGCAAGTAATAAACAGCCCTATGAATTCTTTCTTTTAATTAATTTGTTGCACTCTTTGGGTTTTTTGATAGTGTTGATATAACTCTTAGTGTATGTTATGTTTAGGTTGTTTTCTGGAAGTGGATTACCCCGAAGCTTTTAGGTATCGTCACACAGACCTCAGTCTATCATTGGCCAATTGAAGGTAAGACAGTTCCTTTTTTTCTGTGATAATGTTTACCAATTTTTCTTTCTCTTGTTTGAGTGGATAAAGGTCCTTTTTTGTGTTTATTACTTTTTCTGGTGCTTTTTTTAGTGATGGTTGCTTGTCTTTCCTTAAGATGAATTTTATTGTCTTTATTCAGGTGATACTGAGCCTATAAAGATGTTTGATAGAACAGCCAATCTAGCCAATAACCAAATAATCAATTATCGTTGCGATCCTTCAGAGAAATGGTTGGTTTTGATCGGTATTGCTCCAGGTTCACCAGAGGTGAATAATGCTGTTAACCTACACTGCTAAGCATAGTTTGATATTTTATTTTGGTAGCAGATTTTGTTTTTATCATCAAAACCCTTTCCTAAGTATAATCAGCGAGGGAAAAGGCAGGAAAGGTCATATAAGGTTTCGATGTTGTGTTACATTCTCAAAATTCTATTAAATCCTGTATCTACCCTCAAATTTTTTTGTTTTTGACTTGCTGATTGTTGGTGGTTTTCAATCTTTGTATTGTGGTATTGTACGGAATGGAATATTGCATGTAGCACCTTGGTCATAGTACTGTATGCAGTAATTTTGTTACCTGAATATTGGATACTTTCAGCTGCAGCAACCTGGGCCAAATTCGGTCATTTGTTGTATGCACTAGATTATGTTGATGAAGGGCTGAAAATTAGGTTATTAACAAGGTAAATTCTACACCAGGGGAGAGAGGGGAGAATAATGGAGAGGAAATCTATATCTCAAACTACGGCTTTTTAAACGTTCATTGAAATGTGTTCTAGGTGGATGCATTACTGTTTTGATGATTTCTCTCAATTTTCAACTTATAAAGAAGACATTCTTTTTCATTTGACTTTACCATTTTCCTTCATGTCACTAGAGGCCCCAACTGGTCAAAGGAAATATGCAATTATATTCAGTGGATCAACAGCGAAGTCAATCTCTAGAGGCACACGCTGCATCATTTGCATCATTCAGAGTGAGAAAAGCTCCTCTATACAATTTCCTTTCTTTTTTTGCTAGCCTTGCTTCAATGTTTTCCTGTTGTAACAATTGTATGCTTTAATCAGGTACCTGGAAGTGATAGGGATTCCATACTCATTTCTTTTGCCACGAAATCCTTGAATGCTGGGCAGGTTGTATCAAAATTGCACGTCATTGAGCTGGGAGCGCAGCCAGGTTAATATGCCGTGTCCTATTTTGCTTCCACCACTATGTTATCCTTGAAGGTTTTCTTACTAACATTGTGGTGAGAATTGCCTAATATAACTTCGTCCTATTCTTAACATGGTAAATGTTTGCAGGGAAACCTTCGTTTTCAAAAAAACAGGCAGATCTTTTCTTCCCTCCAGATTTTGCTGATGATTTCCCAGTTTCCATGCAGGTATCTGTTGCCTTTCCTGCCCAGTATCTGTCGCTTCGTCTTGTGTTTGTGTATTGTGAATTCAGTTTCTTGTGACACAATTGTTCTGTTTCATTCGCAGATATCTCATAAGTATAGTTTAATTTATGTCATCACAAAGCTTGGGCTTCTTTTCGTCTATGACCTGGAAACAGCTACTGCGGTATACAGAAATAGGATTAGCCCGGACCCTATTTTCCTGACAGCTGAAGCTTCGTCAATTGGTGGTTTCTATGCCATCAACAGGCGAGGCCAAGTGTTGCTAGCCACAGTAAATGAAACAACAATTATACCTTTTGTCAGTGGACAAGTACGTCTATTTTCTTTGCATTCTGCCACCATGTATTTTGTTAAATTATTTTGTTTCCGGAAGTGTAAGTTTTGGATGAATCCTTGTCCCATGTAAGGTGTCAAATTTTTACACATGTTGCAGTTGAACAATCTGGAGCTTGCTGTCAATCTTGCCAAAAGAGGAAACCTTCCCGGTGCTGAGAATTTGGTAAGTTGATAATTATTTTCAGTATATCATTGTTTTGAAATGAAATTGCAGTGGGAGAGAATTCTGCCCTTTTCTATAAGTGTACGATATCTCTTGCCTTTGGAGCTTTCTAACGCTTTTAGCTAGTTCACTCTGCAGCTTGGTTTTTGCTCTTGTAACTCTTCCTTTTCTAAATTCATAAGTATTAAAATAGTTTGTTTGTTATTGAGATCATCTGCTAGAACTAGATTCTAAGTGGCTAGTCCCTCTTACTTTATTGTCAGTGTTCAGCAGTTGGCAATGTTATCAGAAGCTGTTGACTCTGATGGAATCCACATCGGGAAATTTTGTTGCTATCTGCTCCTTACAGTGGTCTTACATCTATTAATTCTGTCTCAGGTTGTCCAGCGCTTCCAAGAATTGTTTGCTCAAACCAAGTACAAAGAGGCTGCTGAGCTTGCTGCGGAATCACCTCAGGGCATACTCCGTACATCTGATACTGTTGCTAAGTTTCAGGTATTGAATTTGTTGTCAAGACAATTTTTCCCTCACAATATTTATTACTTATCAAGATTGAGTTTCAAGAATAAACTGATTGTAGTTCTTAATCTTATTGTTCAAAAGGTTATACACACTGTAATTATGTGTCTTTTTGTCTTATTTACAGAGCGTTCCTGTTCAACCAGGGCAAACACCTCCTCTTTTGCAGTACTTTGGGACACTTTTGACAAAAGGGAAGCTCAATGCTTTTGAGTCATTGGAACTGTCACGCCTTGTTGTCAACCAAAATAAGAAGAACCTTTTGGAGAACTGGTTAGCTGACGATAAGCTGGAGTGCAGTGAGGAACTTGGCGACCTTGTGAAGGTTAAATTAGAATTCAACATTACTAGTTTTTTCTCTGTTCACTGCCTCAATTGATTTCTCTTTAATATAGCCTGAGGTGCTGACAGCAGCTGTAAACCTTTTGTTGTAGACTGTTGATAATGACCTCGCCTTGAAGATATACATCAAAGCAAGAGCAACTCCAAAAGTTGTTGCTGCATTCGCTGAGCGCAGGGAGTTTGACAAGATTTTGATTTATTCCAAGCAGGTTAGTGATCAATTTTTGCTGTGGTCATCATGTATATGTTTTTGCTCTCATGTATGTTTTACTCAGTTCAAAAGTTTCTATGGTGAATGCATTTGAGTTTAGTAATTATAAATGCTTTTTGTTGATGTAGGTTGGCTATACACCTGACTATCTGTTCCTTCTGCAAACAATTCTTCGATCTGATCCTCAGGTATGCTGAAAATGGTTTAACAAAAGTTATATGTCATCAATTTCCTATCTTTCTCTGCAAGCTTCATGCAATTACAGAGTTCCGCATCATTTGGATGTCAATAGTATTGAATCTTCAACAGCTATGGATTTCATGTGCCATATGTTTTGGAGAGAACAATTGCTTTGATTATTTTCCTCCTGCTCCTTAATGACATATATTTGAAATTTTGCTCTCATTTTGGTAAAATTGCTTCTTTCTTGAAGCAAAAATCAACTCAACTTCTCCTATGGTGCTTAGCTGCTGGATTGATGTGAAGTATTGTGTCTGTATATGCAGGGAGCTGTTAACTTCGCACTCATGATGTCCCAAATGGAGGGCGGTTGTCCAGTTGATTATAATACAATCACTGACCTTTTTCTACAGGTTAATTGGCTTCTTAATGATTGTTTACTATTATGCTGACACTGTCCATTCCAATATTTTCCCTGTTAAGGGCTTTAAACTAGGTGCTTTAGAAGTTCTTTTTACTATTTCTACTGGGTGCAACATATAGCTGATGAGGATTCTCTCTTTTTCTTTTTGTCATCAGAGGAACATGATCCGCGAGGCAACAGCATTTTTGTTGGATGTTCTGAAACCTAACCTTCCAGAACATGGTTTTTTGCAGACTAAGGTTTCTTTTCTCTTGTAGAAAGACATCTTGCTGTTTATGCGTTTTGTTTTTAGATCTCAAATTACATGCATTTTACTTTTAAAAAGAATTGACTCATTGGTCGGACAAAATCAGGTTGGTCAATTTTCCTTGCTTAGGTTCTCTTTCATCATCCCTGCCCAACGAAATTGGCAGTTGTTGACACCCAATTTTATTTAATTAATCGGACTTCTAATGCCTCCATTATACAGGTATTGGAAATCAATCTCGTGACTTTCCCCAATGTAGCAGATGCTATATTAGCAAATGGAATGTTCAGTCACTATGATAGACCTCGAATTGCTCAACTTTGTGAAAAAGCTGGTCTATTCGTGCGGGCTCTGCAGGTTGAATGGTTTTCAGAGTTTGCCTTTATTTTCATCTGATTGCAAATTGGTTAATTGGTGTATTATCTCTGCAGCATTATACTGAACTTCCTGATATCAAGCGTGTCATTGTGAACACACATGCGATTGAGCCTCAGGTTGCTATGCTCTATGGATTGCATTGACTTTTTCTTTCGAGAGAGCGGACTTGTATTTAACTACATTGTTTGTCTCAGGCTCTGGTTGAGTTCTTTGGGACTCTTTCACGTGAATGGGCTCTTGAGTGCATGAAGGACTTGCTAGTGATCAATATCAAAGGCAACCTTCAAATAATTGTTCAGGTACTCATTTTGCTTTATTTATTTTTGTGCAGGAGCCTATGTGCTGGATGTCTTACTACTGTTGTTTCTTTTTCCTTTGGTTATCTTTATTATTTTTGTTATCAGTACTTTACTTTTCTACAGTATTTTCACCATAGCTTTTATTCTTGTATTTGTCAAATCTGTTATTGAAAACGCTTTTCTTGAGTTGAGGGTCTTTCGAAAACAACCTTTCTACCTCACAAGAGGTAGGGGTAAGGTTTGTGTACACCCCACCCTCCCCAGACCCCACTTGTGGGATCACACTGGGTATGTTGTTGTTGCTGTTGTAGTCTATGTGCTGGAGTTTATAGCTTGTTTGGCGAGAAGATTTGAGGTGTTTGGCCAAACAGGAAAAGAGCTTTTGAGAAGCAGTTGAAGCAGCTCTTTTGTTGTTGGGAAGAGGCTACAAAATTCTCCTTCCAAGATATAGAAGCATAGGCAGAAAATAATTTTCTTACCAAAAAAATATATTATCAAACTATCCATCGTTAATTAACTCATCTCTCTCAAATAAATACAATCTTTTTCTCCTTTTCCTTTTTTCGGTTTAACCTAAGTTACTCGGACTCGTCTAAAATGTTGTCGGGTGCGTGTCGGATCCTTCAAAAGTAGTGTATTTTTGGAGGATCCGACACGGGTACGGCAACACTTTCGAAGAGTCCGAGTAACTTGTTTAACTAATTGATTAAAAATTTAATATATATTTTTATTTTATGTTTTATATTTTAATTAAACTAAAAAAACTTAATTAAAGTCTTTCATGATAAATATTTAAAATTACCTCTCTATCTAAATAATACTTACTGCAAATGAACCTTGATAATTTTCATTTTCAGTAATTTCACACCCAGAAGCACTTTTTGGAATGATTGGCCAAACACAATCTGATTATTAAAAGCACTTCTCAAATGAATTGGCCAAACAGAAAAACTGCTATTCTTTAAAAGTACTTCTATGGAAAGCTATTTTGATAAAAGCGCTTCTCAAAATAAGTAGTTTTTAGATGCTTGGCCAAATAAACTATAAATTAAAGATTCTTGAATCATGTGATCACATCTTCTTTTGATACGTAATGTTCAATTGTTATTTTCTGAAAAGTGGGACATACCAATAGCAATATTTCTGATTATGCTTTGGTATTGCAGGTAGCGAAAGAGTATTGTGAGCAGTTGGGTGTTGATGCCTGCATAAAGATTTTTGAGCAATTCAAGTCTTATGATGGATTGTACTTCTTCTTGGGATCATATTTGAGTTCCAGGTACGTACTCATGGAGACGAAATCTTGACATTTTGGCTAGCTTAATCGACCACTCTTTTCGATATTTTGGCTGGCTTGGTGAATTGTCTTTTTTTATTTCCTGCAGTGAGGATCCCGATATTCACTTCAAGTATGTTGAGGCCGCTGCCAAGACTGGACAAATCAAGGAAGTTGAGCGTGTGACAAGAGAATCAAACTTTTATGACCCCGAAAAGACGAAGAACTTCTTGATGGACGCCAAACTTCCTGATGCTCGGCCTCTAATTAATGTTTGTGACCGTTTTGGTTTTGTTCCTGATCTCACACACTACCTCTATACCAACAATATGCTACGGTATATTGAAGGTTATGTCCAAAAGGTTGGTACAGTTTCAATGACTTGTTTTATTGATTTTTTTTTGCAATTTTATGACTTACGGACTTTTATCTGTCTTTTTATAGGTCAACCCAGGAAATGCTCCTTTAGTTGTTGGACAGCTATTGGATGATGAGTGTCCTGAGGATTTTATCAAAGGCTTGATCCTTTCTGTTCGTTCTCTGCTACCTGTTGAGCCCCTTGTGGATGAATGTGAAAAGAGGTTTTTTTTTTTTTTTTTTAAAATTATTATATATATATATATATATATATATATATATATGGTACAATTGTCTTAAAGTTGGTCCTTAGAAACTTTCATGTTAAGCTTTAACTCTTTGTTGTCAGGAACCGCCTCCGACTGCTTACTCAGTTCTTGGAGCATCTTGTGAGTGAAGGAAGCCAAGATGTGCATGTACACAATGCTCTGGGTAAGATCATCATAGATAGCAACAATAACCCAGAGCACTTCCTGACAACCAATCCATATTATGATTCACGTGTTGTGGGTAAATATTGTGAGAAGCGCGATCCTACCCTTGCTGTTGTTGCA
>NC_081345.1:14754182-14836726 GCF_029784015.1 Lycium ferocissimum
GATTGTTTGATGTTAATACCTTCCTTTTCTCCTTTTTTTTTTTTTTTTCTTCTGGGATGGATAACAGGCTGGTCATCTTCGCCTAGTGAAGCCTTACATGATTGCTGTTCAAAGTAACAATGTTTCTGCTGTAAACGAGGCCCTTAATGAGATATATGTTGAAGAAGAAGACTATGATAGATTACGTGAATCAGTAGATTTGCATGATAACTTTGACCAGATTGGTCTTGCGCAGAAGGTAGAGGATAGTTTCACCAAATTGCCTTCCCCTGTATCTATCAGATATCTGATACCAGTTCCACTTTTCTTGTGTGAGTGAACAGATAGAGAAACATGAGCTTCTTGAGATGAGGCGTGTTGCTGCTTATATCTATAAAAGGGCTGGTCGCTGGAAGCAATCCATCGCTCTGTCGAAGAAAGATAATCTTTACAAAGATGCAATGGAGACTGCCTCACAATCTGGGGATCGTGAACTTGCTGAAGAGTTGCTTGTTTACTTCATTGAACAGGTATCAGTGGTATTTCAAAGATTCACCCATACCATGCTCCCTCTCTCTCTCTCCCCCCCCACCCCACCCCACCCCAAAGATTCAGTTCAAACATTTATATTGCATTTGTTTAATGCTTGTCTAGCTTGCAATAACTGATATCTGAAAATTGTGAGTTTTTAGTTATTTGTTAAATTTAAATATTATACGAAATTGATGGAAAATGGATTTAAGCTTCAAAATCTTGCTATGTGTTCTTGCAGGGAAAGAAAGAATGCTTTGCATCATGCCTCTTTGTTTGTTATGATTTGATTCGCCCAGATGTTGCTCTTGAACTAGCGTGGATGAATAAGATGATCGACTTTGCATTCCCTTACCTGTTACAGGTACACTGACTTTCCATTCTAACCCTGTGTCTATATGCTCGCTTGTTTATCTTCTTTCAAGGAGAAAATTCTTTTGCATTCACTTTCCTTGTGGACTTTTAGCCCCTTAGTTTTGATAGGCCTTGTCTGATGGATGTGTATGCTAGTGCATCTTTGCAGCCTTGCCACGGCTGCAAGGATGTCTGATTCGCTCTGGGAAAACTTGTCCATGTACTTATCGGAAAAATAGAAAAGGGCTTTGTGTTCCTCTTGGGTGTGTTTCACATGATATTCTTATTGAATATCTTCTGGAGCTCTATTTCGGATTATTTCCTGTTTATAGTTCATTGTGTTGCATGTCATATCATTGTTACCTCGTAGCTTCTATCATTTGCGGTAATCGTTTTGCTATCTGCTTTAGTTTTCTGATTTTCTATTGCTTGTTGAAATGTAGTGTAATCTGCAACTATTTTCTGATTCTCTCTCTCTCTCTTGTAGTTTATTCGTGAATATACTGGCAAGGTTGATGAGCTGATAAAAGACAAAATAGAGGCTCAAAGTGAAGCAAAAGCCAAAGAGAATGAAGAGAAGGACGTTATGAAGCAGCAGGTATTCATTGTGTAATCTATATTGCAATAATTTTGTAGTCTACTGCTACTATGGAACATACATTTAATGTTTGATTGTGTAAATAAACCATTGCTAAACTTCTTCACTTTTGGTTTGCAGAATATGTATGCACAGTTGCTGCCTCTGGCTTTGCCTGCTCCACCAATGCCGGGCATGGGAGGAGGATTTGCTCCACCCCCGCCACCTCCAATGGGTGGAATGGGAATGCCTCCATTTGGTATGCCACCCATGGGTCCCTACTAAACCAATGTTACTTCAGATACTGGTGTAAACAAACAAACACTACAAGAGGGAGGCACACAATTCGGTCCCCGTTTTTGTTAGAGTTAGGGCTGTTTCCCTTAATTCTTTCAGTTTGCAGTTGATTGCTGATGGGCACAAATGGAGGCTAGATAAAATAACCATTATGTTGTGTTTGATAGGGTGCTGATATCTCCTTTGTAATATTCTTTTTGAAGAGGCTATTTTTTGCAGTTAGGCAGCAGATTGAGGATATTACAAGTATCTTATAACCATGTAGAGATGCATTATATTGTAGTTTGTACTATGTTCTGTGGTCGTCAAGGATTAGTTTCCGAACTTCTGTAAGTATTTCAAGGATCGTCATCTTGTGGATAAAATATTGTTCAATGCTTTATTTTGGGGATCGTTTTATGTATCGACAACTGCATGTATGTCTGTTGATGTGCACATTCTTATTGTTCTTCTATTTTTCTCATTTGTTCCAGGACAGCCCAGTCTTGCGGAGTCATTTTCCATTTTTTAAAGCTTTGGGAGTTACAATACGTTGTTGCTTCTTATTGCTACTAGTTACCGAATGCGCGTGCATTGTACCCGTAGGATGAGTACACAATTTTATACTAATATCTTATTTTCTGCAGAACAATCAACTCATTTAAACCAGATCCAACATCGACAATTAGTGGAACAAAATGAATTTTATAACTAGGTATCGCATTAATGATTGGGGAACGGTTTGGAAATTTATAGTTAACGTCTTAACGATGCTGGGTATAGTTTTATCGTTTTTCTTATCGTTTTACCTGTTAATGGGTTAAAGAGTTATTAAATTTTTATTTATATCCCTATGTATTCCAGACTTCTAGTCGGTGCTTTAAAAGGCGCTGACATAAATTGAGACATTTTACCTGATACGGGCCGAGGTGTAAGCTTTGGATGCTGAGCCCTATGAATCTTTAATTATTAATAGTTTATACATTAATATAAAAGAAATATTGAAAGAGGTCGAATTACATAGAAATTACCAAAATTCAAGAAAATATAGAATAAGTGAAATATATATATAGAACGTTTCATCTTAAAATGCTAATCAGAACTAGCAGTTGACGAAAAATATCTAGAACTGTTTCATCTTAAAAAAAAAAAAAAACAAACCAACGAGAGTTCGAAAAAAAAAAAAAAATGAATAGAAACTTATGACTTAACTTGAAAGAGCAAAAGAACTTGAAAAGAAAGAAAAGTGAAGATAGAATCTACAATTAGTAGTACCGAACCAGGAAAAGTAATGATTGATAAAGCATTTTTGCTTTGTAATTGGCAAACTGATCATTTTCCCAACTACCTCTAGAAGACGAAGAGAAAAAATAAAAATTAGGGCTAAAAATAAAAATATCTTTTGACGTTTAAGTTTTCAATCTTTTTAAATTTAATAAATCTAATTTTTGTATTTTTTGGTATTGAATTAAAGATTTATTTAGCAATTTAAACTCTAATTTGGAGAGATTTTATGGGCTTACGCCCAAAACAAAAAGGGAAAAGGACAAACATTTTTTTGAGCAGATTGCCCTTCTTTTGGGATGGTCTTTAAATTTTCTTTTTTTTCCTCATATTTGTGGTCTTAAAATTATGCCCCTCATATTGCTGGTCTTTAATTTTTGCCGTTCGTGTTGCAACCCTGAGCGTTCACGCAGAAATCACGAGGTTCTGGGTTCGAACCCCCACTCAAGCATAAATTTAAAAAAAAAATAAAAAATTGCAAAGCAAGGTTTGGGTCGCGTGTATGCCGGACCAGGCACACACTTGTTAAGGAATTACCAAAGTTATGCCGGACCCGGCATACTCATGCCTTATGGGCAGACTTGGCATAAGTATGCCGGGTCCGGCATAACTTTGGTAAATCCTTAACAAGTTTATGCCGGGTCCGGCATACTTATGAGCAAACTTTTAGTTAAGCCTTAACTAAAAGTCTTTTCTTAGTTATGCCTTATGGGGCGGACTTTTAGTTAAGGCACAACTAATTAAAAGTATGACCCATAAGGCATAACTAAAAGTATGCCCCATAAGACGAAACTTTTCCTTAAGGCATAACTAAAAATTTGCGTTATAAGACAAAGTCTATGTCTTAAGGAAAAGTTATGCCTTATGGGGCATACTTTTAGTTATGCCTTAACTAAAAGTCTGCCCCATAAAGCATAACTAGGAAAAGACTTTTAGTTAAGGCTTAACTAAAAGTTTGCCTATTAAAAGTTTGCCCATAAGTATGCCGGGCCCGGCATAAACTTGTGAAGGAATTACCAAAGTTATGCCGGACCCGACATACTTATGCCAAGTCTGCCATAAGGCATAAGTATGCCGGGTCCGGCATAACTTTGGTAATTCCTTCACAAGTTTATATCGGTGGGGACATAACGAAATTTAAACTCTGCCTTACAATTTTTTTTTAAAATTTTTGACTGAGTGGGGGTTCGAACCTGGAACCCATGGGTTTTAGCCGAAGGGCAAAATTTAAAGATTTCAAATATGAGGGGCAAAATTTAAAGACCACCCCAAAAGAAGGGCAATTTTGCGAATTGCCCAAGGACAAACGGGTCGTCCGACCCAAACTATTCCCATCGGATGACCCATGTTTCTCCAAACCCAAAGTGTAGCCAGCACGGCTTTTTGGAGAGATTTTAAGTCGCCGCTAAAAGTCCGCTGCAAAAAAACAAAAAAAAGGACTATTTGTGGCGGCTTTAGTCGCCACTAAAGATCTTTTTTTTTTTTTTTGGTAAAAGCCACTGAAGATCAACTATGTATAGAAAATGTATCATACGGATAAAAATGTATCATTGTTGTATAGAATATGTATCCCTACCGTGTATGTATAGAAAATGCATCATAGGTTTTTATAGTTGTTGTGTAATTTGTGTATAATAAATGCATCATCAACGTATACTCACTAATCATACGTATATTATGCATTAGTATGTACATTATACATTGATTATACACTAATGATTCACACAGTATACATATTCCATACATAATATGTATCATTAGCGTATAATCACTAATCATACATATATTATACATTAGTATGTACATTATACGTTGATTATACACTAATGATTCACATATGTATCAAAAATGTATATCTATAGAAAATGTATCATAGGTTTGTATCATTGTTGTTTAATTTGTGTATAATAAATATATCATCAACGTATACTCACTAATCATACATATATTATACATTGATTATACACTAATGATTCACATATTAGACATATTCCATACATAAGTATAGAAAATGTATCATTATTGTATAATTTATTTATAAACTGTATCATTCTTGTATAGAAAGTGTATCATACGTCTAGACAATGTATCATATACATACAATATATAAACTGTATCATTCTTATATAGAAAGTGTATATATAATTCCAGCATATGTATGTAAAATGTATCATTCTTGTATAGAAAGTGTATATAAATTGTATCATTTTTGTATAGAAAGTGTATATATAATTCCAGCATATGTATATAAACTGTATCATTCTTTTATAGAAAGTGTATCATATGTATAAAAAAATATATCATACATATACGTATAGAAACTGTATCATTGTTGTATAGAATATGTATCATTACAGTATATGTATAGAAAATTTATCATACGTATAGAAACTGTATCATTATTATATAATATGTGTATAACAAAAGTATAATTAACGTATAATTTATGTTTGGTAAGTGTATAATTAATGTATACTTACTAATTTTATTAATTTGTAGTTGATATATTTAGTTTGTTAAGTTTTTCATGATGGTTACTTTAGTTTATTTATTTAGTTCTTCTTTTTTAATCCCTAGTAGAAGATAGAAAATAAACGGAAGTTTGCAGCAAACCTTTTTAAAGTCGCCACAAAAGTGTTTTGAAATATTTTTTGAAGGCTCAATCAACGTATAAATATACACCTATTATAGATGTTTTGAAATATTTTTTGAAAGTTCAATCACTATATAAGTATACATATATTATACATGTTTTGGAATATTTGTTGAAGGCTCAATATGAATTTTAACCTTTGGTGGAGACTTTTTGAATTGTCACTAAAGAAAAAAAAAAGTTGATCTTTAGTGGCGACAAAAAAAGTCGCCCCATAAAGTCTTTTTTTTAAAGGCTCTTGGACTGTTGGGCCGGGCAACGCTTGGGAATAGTTTGGGCCGACCGGCTAGCTCACGGTATTAGGCCCAAATGTAGGCCAAATGTGGGATTACTTTGGCCTGCTGGCCATTGTATGTCCTTTTCCCAAACAAAAACTCACCCAACACCTAAGCTTATACCTAAAACAACAGGGCTCACGCCTCACCCCAAACCGCCTTTTAAATACTTATTCTAATTGTATTTTAATTTGTATAGATATTTGAAATATGGTAATTCCAAAGAAGATAGTGTCGAAGAACTATGTAACGACCCATTTGGTCGTTATAGTCTTTCCGGCATTTTCGTCCTTTTTCGAGCTTGGTTAGCTCACTTTTGATCAGAGGGAACGGTTGGCACGCTTCTCGAGGTGTATAAATCATATTCGAGCAAGTTTTTGTGAAATATGGGCTTAGAGTGAAGAAGGGTTGACCCAAAGTTGACTTTTGAGTAAACGGACATTCTTCAAAAATCCGTCAATTTTGAGAGGTCCGGATGGTCGTTTAGAACTTGTGTGTATATCTGATTCATTTTCCAATGCACTCGGATGCATTTTGGGACTTGAGTTGGGAAATTGGAATTAAGGTATCGGGGATAGACTCGGCCAACGAGAACTCTGTTGGGAATTTTGAGGCCACGGGCGTGTTCGTAGCGTATTTTTATGTGTATCTATATGTGTGGTATATGAGCAGATGGCCTCGAAAATTAGTTAAAAAATCGGATTGAATTGTGAAACTTGGGTGGAATTCTGGTGTCTGCACCACAGCGGCGATACCGCTGGAATGGTCACCCTGCCACTGGAGCAGTCCAAGCCAATTGGGCTTGGCCGCTGAAGCGGTCGAGGACCGGCCGGAAAGGCTCGGCTGTTGAACGGTCAAGTCCGAGTAGTGACCAGAAGCGATGATCGCGATGATCGGGGTATTTAAATGATATAAAACCCCAAGTCTTTTAATTCATTGTTATCTGAAAGTGGTTCATATTGGGAGCATTTCTCGAGGATTATTGGTGATGATTCTTGGTGGTAAGCTCTCCTAACCTTCTTGCTATTTCATTGTTCCTAATCATCTTAATGATTCCTCTTTCCTTGTTAGCCCTTAATTATGGAAGATTAAAAGTGGGTTTTCATGGAGTTTATGCTAGATTATGATGAATCTAAGGCTGTTAATCATTTATATCCCATTATTAGTGTTGAATTCTTGAATCAAAGGGTTAGGGTTTACGCCCAAATTTGGGGGTTTTGCTTCAATTTCAAAATTAGAGGATTTCATGAGTTAAATCAGCAATTAGTGATTGGGTTATGATCACCTAGTGCTTAGTTTGATAATTTGCTTCTGAATTTTCCGTTTTCACCTTGTGAGCCCCGTTTTCTCAAATTCTAGGGTTGGATTTGACCTAAATTGAATGATAGCAATATTATTATCGTTCTTCATGATTTCTAATCTAGATTTCAAATATGCTTAGACTACTTTGGTTCTGAGGTTTAGTGGAAGGGCAAGGCAAAATAATGAGTTGTTGGTGTTTGCGGTTCGGTCATCCAGGTAGGTTATGACTTACCCTTGGTGAGACTTCGTGTAGCGAAGCATATATCTAGATGATATTGTCAGAGATAACAGGTAAACCTTCGGGTGTGAAGTTGGGATGGATATTGTCTTAGGTTGGGCCCTGTTGCGTGATTGGGGCTAGCCACCTCGTTGTGTTGTGACTTGATTGTTCTATTGTGTTGGCTTGGTGCCACGTGTTGTTAGTAGATATTGGAATCTGTTGTCCATCTTGATTGTGATATTGTAGTATCTTACAGCTTGATGTCGATACAAAGACAGAGTTCTGTATGACTTGTGTAGTCTTCACTGATATTGTTGGCGTACCCATATTGGTACTTGTGACACATATATTATTGGCGTACCCATGTTGGTACTTGTGACTTTGATATGCTATTGGTGTACTCATGTTGGTACTTGTGACATTGCTTAAATTATTGGCGTACCCATGTCGGTACTTGTGACATTGATTATATTGTTGGTGTACCCATGTTGGTACTTGTGATATTAATCAGATTATTGATGTTGATACATGCATTGCACGCATTCTCATCCATTCATGATACACTGTTGATACTTGAACGGTCGGTCTATGACGTGTTGTGGAATGGTACGAGACGTGTTATCCTCATTCGGATGCATGATTTAGTTCAGTAACTAGCTATGGTCTGAGGTTTCGATTGTGTGGAGTCACGATTAGACTCATTTATTGTGAGAGTTCATGAGAAATGAGAAGACAGTTCAGAGGGTTACAGGGTCTCCATGTTTCAGCGCTGGGTTGCTCGGAAGTGACAAAGTGCAATTATGACTTAACAATAGTGTGTTGCTCGATGATATGATCGGTTTGACTTCAGCTTTGTCAGGGCTTTATAATGGGGTCCGTGACGTTGGCAAATCAACGACGGTCGACGATTCAACAATGGTAGAGTATTAGACTTTGGTATGTGAGAACTAGTGTAAGTTCAGTGGTGACCAACGAATGTGGGCAAGCATATTTTGATTGCATGTAATAGAGAAAAGAAGTTGATCATAAGGACATGAAGGAAGACTTTGGTGGAAAGCGCGTAGCGAAGTGAGACTTTGTAGGATATCTTGGGCATGAGTACTTTTCGATAGATTAGAAAGGGAGAAATTGGTATCTGGCATGGTCGTTAGGACAAGGTTGCGACTGGTGCTAAGGTTATTCTTGATATAAGTTAGTTGATGTTAAAGGACTACTCAGTTATTAAGTGAATGCAATAGGCACATCGTTTGATCGGTAAATCTGATTGGGTTGTAGGACTTGAAGAGTTATTGGTTGTTCACTTAGATGGGAGGAGAAACATTGATATTGCTTGCAGTTTGTTAGGCTTAAATGGATGATTAGTTTAGAGGATCGAGTGGATTTGAGTGTTTGTTGGTTGATAGTAATAAAAGTGATTTGAATGAAATACGAGAATTGAAGGATTACAATGAGGCATCTTGCTATCGAGTTTAGGAGATTAAGGTTCGTAAGACTTGAGGTGAGGTAGCATGGGTATGTGAGTTGTGTTTGGGTTGCGGGGGCATTATATCACGACTTTCAGTAAAAGGGTGGCCGATGAGGTTGACTGATGTCTTCGAGATGAAGAGCAAAAAGGAAATCATTGAAACAAGAGTTGGTGATGTGAAAATTCTGTTGCGATTGTACAGTCTAAAGTGGGCTAGAGGGTTATGGATGAGTTGGAATGTTCAGTTATATCATAGACTAATATAGATTAGTGGTGGACTAAGGTTGGGAACCTTGTATTCATTATTTAAAAGAATTGGCTAGATCCCGCTACTAATGGTGTTATTACTCGGCTTATGTGATTGAATAAAAAGGATTGGCGTGCGAGTGGTTAGAGATGTTCAGATTCGATAATTAAGGTAAGAGATGATTCTTTGAGGACTAGTGATGTTAAGGATTTGAGTAAGGGGTTAGTAAACATGGGTACTTAAAATGATAGAATGGACGATGATGGGTTAACTGAGTTAGGTTCAGTATACATTTCAGGAATTGAGTAAGCAATCCGGGCAAGGACGCTTCAGTGAGATACATGAGGATATTAGTGAGATTATTGTGTGACATCACTTGGGTTTAGAGAGTATTCAATTTCAAGTTGTAAGCGTTAAGAAAAACTCTAATGTGCAGAGTGCGTGGTATGATCCTATTTCCCGGTTTGATTTGGCTAGCTTACAGAACTTATGATTATGCTGTATTTGATTGAGTGGGTTTGAGGACTGACTACGGTATTGATGATCGTGAATTGATTAGAAATTGAGAAATTGACTAGTCGAGAAAGGGTATAGATGATTGTGGATCATTAAGAAAAGGTACATCTTGGGGGATTTCTTGGGTCAGTATGGATTGTAGTGTTGCTTTCTTGCATATTCCAATTGAGATGTGATTGTTGCGTGAGCTTAAGAAGGAAATCTATAGGAATGGACTATGTGGCATGATAGAGTTCCGTGAGGTTTGCTATCGGCAGCTAGTAATAAGCATATTCAGTGAACCAACATGTTGAGATTTATAAGAAGTGGCGTGGTGGTACACCATTGGGAAAGTTCGTAACATTCCACAGTGAATGAGTCAGTGTAGTTTAAGAGAAAGGATTGTGGAATCCCTATCAGGCAAGGGCCAGAATTATATTTTCGGGAGGAACCTTGCTCGTGATAATACAGTGTGATTGCAAGTAATATTGACGGGACAGTTTGGGTAAGAGCTTTTGGTTATTAAGGACTTGGGGGTAATTGCGTGAGATTTCGAGCGGCAGTGTAAGATTGGATACTTTCGAAGGATTTACGGGCATATCGAGGTGGTACTATGAGAGGTTTGATGGTTATGTAATTATTATATGGGGCTTTAGGTTTTGCGTCGAAAAGTTCAGTTATATATGTATTTGCATATCAGGTAAAGGTTGAGAAATATGAAGATTGAATTTATAAGGTATAGTTCTTCGGTACTTAGTTGATAACTGGGATAGGACTCTACTTGTGGAGTTGAAGGTGATGGACAAGATTTGTTATGCGTGGTATGGCTGCGATTGGTTTCGAAACTCGGAGTCGGTTCTAATGATTATTGGTGGTTTTCGAGAGTTGTGCATTCATTCAGGGTCAACATGGTTTTAGTTAAGCTTAACGGTCTACAAGTATATTTCCAGGTAGATATTTAAAGATTCAATGCATTTCGGCTTAGGTTCAAGGTAAGATAGACTTACCGAGCTTTGTTAGGATGTCCTAGTAGAATTGATGCTATTTTCTGAGAATAGTTACTTGGACAGGATAACGGTATATAATGAGCCTAGTACAGATTTGAGAATGAACTGTTGTTTGAGAGGTCTTTATAGTGACCAGTTGAGTTCCGACGGACTTTGTTCGATGAGATATTTAGTGGTATGGTTCCTGTTGATTTGAAGGTTTAGAAGACTTGGAACTAGCCAAGTTGACTGTCAGTGAGGTCAGTTTTGATGGAATTGCATAGAGAATTCAAATGAATCGAGAATTCATTTCTAGAAAGAGTAAGTCATAGTTTCGGGCTTGTCTTTTGTATATCCATGTGTTTCTAAGAAATCACGGTGCGAGTAACGGCTTTAGAAGATATAGGAGGAAGAGTTAGCAGAACTAGAGTATTTTATCGGTTCAGAATGGACCATGGTTTGTGACCATGTTTCAGAGGATTGCGTTGGTTTGAGAAAGTGTTTGTGGGGTCTATTGATCACGTTCAGAGTTACGGTTTTATCAATCAGAGTATTCAAGCAAGCAATTCGTTTATTCGAGTATCAGTTACGATAGAAATTCAAATACGGGGACATGAGGATTGGAGGTTGAGCTAAGTTTAGAGAATTGTGACTAGTAAGTGAGCCGAGGTGCTTTGGCCTGTTTGAGACTACCGGTTGTTGGACCCTTGTTCTATGAATTAGTTTTTCACCAGATCTGTTGAATGTTCATTTGGTTTTCCATGTTTCTGTGTTGGAGAAGTACCGTTTTGGTGGTTTCTGCATCATCCGTTGGGGTTCAGTTTTGTTCGGGGAGAATCTTTCCTGTAAGGAGAAGTCTGACATGCGTGGCCGATATCCCCAGTTGTTCACTGATTCAGGTATTTCCCGCTTCTTTCTCTTCTCCGCTCGAGGACGAGCGACGGTTCAATTACTATCTGATGTAACAACCCGTTTGGTCGTTATAGTCTTTCTGGCATTTTTGCCTTTTTTCGAGCTTGGTTAGCTCATATTTGACCTGAGGGAACAATTGGCACGCTTCCCGAGGTGTCTAGATCGAATTCGGACAACTTTTTGTGAAACACGGGCTTAAAGTGAAAAAGAGTTAACCCAAAGTTGACTTTTGGGTAAACGGACGTTCTTCGAAAAATCATCAATTCCGAGAGGTCCGGATGGTCGTTCAGAACTTGTGTGTATATATGGTTGGTTTTCCAATACACTCGGATGCATTTTAGGACTTGGGTTAGGAAATTAGAATTAAGGTATCAGGGATTGACTCGGTCAACAAGACCTCCGTTAGGAATTCCGAGGCCACGAGCGCGTTCGTAGTGTATTTTTATGTATGTCTATGTGTGTAGTATGTGAGCAGATGGCTTCGAAAATTAGTCGGAAAATTGAATTGAATTGTGAAACTTGGGTGGAGTTCTGGTGTTTCATGCCCACTTTGGCGGCACCAGCATCGCAGCAGCTGTACCGCTGGAGCGGTCCAAGCCAATTGGGCTTGACAGCTGAAGCGGTCAAAGGACCGCTGAAGCGATCAAGGGACCGCTTAAGCGGCTCCGCTGAAGCGGTTTGAGTGACGGCGAAAGCGGTGATCAGGCAGTGACTGAGGTATTTAAATGATATAAAACCCCAAGTCTTTTCATTCATTGTTATCCGAAAGTGGTTCATATTGGGAACATTTCTAGAGGATTATTGGTGGTAAGCTCTCCTAACCTTCTTGCTATTTCATTGTTCTTAATCATCTTAATGATTCCTCTTTCCTTGTTAGCCCTTAGTAATGGAAGATTAAAAGTGGGTTTTGATTAGGGGGGTCAATGGTACCGTTCGGACGGTTATTTCATAAAATTTATACCATACCAATTTTTCGGTTATTTCATTTTGTAGAACCAAAATTAAACTTTTTGAAACCGTCCCATCATCTCGGTTTCTCTTTGGTATTGGTACGTTTCGGGTTGAGTAATTTTTGGGTTTTTTTATTTAAAAAAGAACATCATGTTATATTCACTGATGAAAGTTTAGATACGATAAGAAAACATGAAAGACGACATGAATAAAAATTGATTCCACTATTTTACGGTAGTGTAAAAGAATGTTGAACAAAGACCAGAAGTATAGATTAGATCACACGAGGGGGGGGGGGGGGAGGAATCAATCAAGATGGGACTCAAGAACTATATCTACTAAGGTTAAGTATCCACTAAGAGATATTTAAAATCACACTAGAGGAAAGATATCTAATACTTTGTAGGTTTCTATCCAAGTTCATTGGAATACCTTGTATCTTACAAGATAGTTACTACTCGAGATGCTAGAACTAATTTAATTTCGAAAGAAGTAGTTAAAAAAAAGTTAAGCGTAGTAGTAAAAAAAAAAAAAGGTTAAGCGTTGGAACTTTAGATGTTAATTATTTTGCTGACTTATAGTCGTTTTCATCATCCCTAATCCAAGGCCAAGATTTTAATATTTTATTATATTTAAATTTAATATAGAATATATTTTACACATATAAACTTATTCGGTAAGGTTCGGGTTTTTTTTCGGTTTCTTTTTGTAAAATTAAAAACCCACCTAATTATTCGGTACGGTTCTAAATTTATGTAAAAATCGTCGGTTTTATTAAAAGAAATCTAAAAATCGGTTCGGTACGGTACAGTTCGGTCGATTAAGTCAGTTTTTAGAAAACTATTGACACCCCTAGTTTTGATGGAGTTTATGCAAGATTATGATGAATCTAAGGTTGTTAATCATTTATATCCCATTATTAGTGTTGAATTCTTGAATCAAAGGGTTAGGGTTTATGCCCAAATTTGGGGGTTTTGCTTCAATTTCGAAATTAGAGGATTTCATGAGTTAAATCAGCAATTAGTGGTTGGGTTATGATCACCTTGTGCTTAATTTGATAATTTGCTTCTGAATTTCCTGTTTTCACCTTGTGAGCCCGTTTCCCCAAATTCTAGGGTCGGATTTGACCTAAATTGAATGATAGCAATATTAGTATCGTTCTTCGTGATTTCTAATCTAGATTTCAAATATGTTTAGACTACTTTTGATTCTGAGGTTCAGCGGAAGGGCAAGGCAAAGGAATGAGTAGTTGGTGTTTGCGGTTCGGCCATCCAGGTAGGTTATGGCTTACCCTTGGTGAGACTTTATGTAACGAAGCATATATTTAGATTATATTATCAGAGACAGCATGTAAACCTTCGGATATGAAGTTGGGATGGATATTGTCTTAGGTTGGGCCCTGTTGCTTGATTGGGGCTAGCCACCCCGTTGTGTTGTGACTTGATTGTTCTATTGTGTTGGCTTGATGCCACGTGTTGTTAGTAGATATTGGAATCTGTTGTCTATCTTGATTGTGATATTGTAGTATCTTACAGCTTGATGTCGATACAAAGACAGAGTTCTGTATGACTTGTGTAGTCTTTCGATATTGTTGGCGTACCTATGTTGGTACTTGTGACACATATATTATTGGTGTACCCATGTTGGTACTTGTGACTTTGATATGTTATTGGAGTACCCATGTTGGTACTTGTGACATTGCTTAAATTATTGGCGTACCTATGTCGGTACTTGTGACATTGATTATATTTTTGGCGTACCCATGTTGGTACTTGTGATATTGATCAAATTATTGATGTTGATACATGCATTGCACACATTCTCATCCATTCGTGATACACTGTTGATACTTGATGAAACACTGTGATGAGCTGGGCTCGATTTTTACTTGAGTGACGTAAGAGTCCGATATCCGATGTTCGTCTTGGAATCGTGGATTGGGTGAATTGATACTTGATGAAAACTCTTTTTACTTGAGTGACGTCAGAGTCCGATATCCGATGTTCATTCTGGAATCGTGGATTGAGTGAGTGCATGGTCTCTGCGGGTCTCCCAGGGTGGTACCGGTGAGAACCCCCTCGGGAAAAGATCCGGGACGGGTGGCTCTTAGACTTCGTGAGTCACTTTGGGTTGTGCTACCGAGATGTCGATATTTTCGTCTAGAGTACATGTGTACACAACATTGCATGGCATTGCATTGCATTCATACATTATTGCATTGCATTGCATCATGGCTTATATTGAGATGATTTGGTGTTTTACTTGTGATGTTGGTTTCGAATTGGATATATTGAGACTTGGTACAATTGGGTTTAGATGCTCTATTTAGGTGATGACGTGTACTTGGTGCTGATTATGTTGGGTTATACTTGTCGATTTATCTGCCTATCTTGCTTTATTGTTTGAATTATGTTAGTTATACTTAGTTGGCCGATGATACCTACCAGTACCGTTGTTTTGTACTGACCTACGCTTGCTGCATTCTTTTATGGATGCAGAGTATTAGAGAGGTTTCACTCCTTCCCTCGTGGCTGATTGACGAGGCTGTTGTCGAATCATTCCAGGGTGAGCACGATGACGGCCGCTGCCCGGATGTTCTTTCCTTTACCTACTTGTCTTACTCTTATTTCGAGACAGTTGTATTATGAGACTTTATCATCTTTCAGACTTGTAGTATTTAGTTAGTGCTCTTGTATGAATTAGACCAGATCTATGAGTTCGTATTTAGTATTTCCGCACTTTATCTTATATGGATGATTTGAGACTTATTTTATATTTATTTCTTCCCCCTTTACTTAAATTGGTTATATTGGGATAAGGGTTCGCCTATCGCGGTGGGAATGATAGGTGCCCGCACGGCCTAGTAAAATGGGTTGTGACAAACTATTTGCTTGAAGCATAGCAGTTTCTCACTTTACATTCTGTTTGCTTGATGTTCCAAATGCTGCAGGAACAATTTTCTTGCGTCAACTTTTATTGATCAAATATCTCCACATGTGTGAAGTTGATAAATTGAAGTTCTTTAGCTACTGATATTGTTCAAGTATTCTCCATTCTACATACAATGTGCTGAACATTTACTTTTGCTTAGCTTCTTTAGAGACAAAATTTGATTACAGTTTTAACATTTTATTTTAGGCGAGAAGTAGTTTGATATAGCTCGTTGATTAACAGATAAGCCGACCAATAATCATTAATTCAGATCGAACCAATCGAGATCTTATCAATTAGATTAGCGGATTAGTATATTTAAAAATCGATAACTTGTAAGCTGAATCGTTAAGCGTAAATATCGAATCGAACCACAATTCTGATTTTTTTTGGCTTTTGCTTGCCAAAACTAATGGTAGGCTAAAATATACGCTGTATATAGGTAATAAGTACCCCAAATTAGGAGTGACAACATTAGCTCATGAAAACATGATCTGCTTAATTTGTCCATATTTGGGCAGACTATTGACCCGCCCATTTATCAGTTCAGCCCATAAAAAATTGGGCTGATATTTTGCCCTAATTGAGTATGAAAAATCTTGTCAAAATATTTTCAACAAGATATTTTTTTTTGATATGTTATTATAGTCATAGTAAAGAAAAATAATAATTTTATTATTCGCTCTCTCAATTTATGTGATACTTTTCGTTCTCGGGAGCCAATACACTAAATTATGAACCTAAATTGGATTAGATTAACTCAATATTTTAAGATTAGTATTTATATATGCGAAAACTACATGAAAACTCATATCAATTTTATGAAAAAGTACATCTCATTAATACATTTGTCAAAGTTCATGCAGTTTGAATATCGAAAAGCGAAAAATATCACATAAATTGGACAGAAGGAGTAGGTACCAAAACTTTTTAAAATAACAAATAAAGAAACTAAAACTTAATAAAAATTAGGCAAAATGAGTTATGATGTGCTTTTTAGCTAATTTCAGCCCTAATCCACCAAAGTAACTTTTAAACAGATGTATACCCCATGCCCAAAGTTAGTCCAACCGCCAATTTGACACCCCTGCCCCTGACCAATATAACTGAGCTAAGTAGATGGATCCCTTTGGGAAAATATATATTGGAGGATAATTACAGCTCCCGACGAGCACCATTCATTTTGGAAACTGAAAGGCAAAGTGTTAAATTTTCTTTGCATCATCTCCAAGGCTTCAGTTTAACTTTATAGCCTCCAAGATTTCATGGTTGGGTCTTAACTCTTTTTGAACACACAATAAAGAGGGAGTCCATATATGGCTACTTCTTTGAATTCTGTTATGGGCTTTCACTCAACTGTATGTTATCTTTTCATTTTCCCTTGTAATTACTTAGACCCCTTTATTTGTTCTAATCATTCTCTTTTATGATTTCCTTCTAACGCTTCATTGCTTTGCTGTTTTTGGGTTTCATCAACTTACAGAGGGAGTAGAAACAAGAATTTATTTTCCTTAATGTGTAAGTAATAGATTAGGATCCCTTAGATATTGTCATGATACTACACTTGTTAAATGGAATTTCTAATCAAGTGCTGTGAAGGAGCAGGCGAAAATAGAGAGAATTGGGTGGTAGGCACTAAACAACACAAATCAAATATTCCCTCCGTCCCAATTTATGTGGCATCGTTTGACTAGACACCAAGTTTAAGAAAGAAAAGAATGACTTCTGAAATTTGTGGTCTAAAACAAACCTAAAAGGGGAATTTTAAAGTTAAGTTGTTTCTAATTATAGAAAGGTGTCATTCTTTTTGAGCTAGAATAAAAAGGAAGGTGTGCGACATAAATTGGGACAGAGGGGGTAGTGTTTAATGACGAGTTATTAAAGTCTGGAGCAGAAGCAGATGCTCAGCGGAAGGAAATGACCACTTACATTAAGAAAGTATAGATGAAGTTCTAGATGTGTCTAAAGGCCTAATTTCTCGACCAGACGAATCACAGTGGTGGAATAAGGAGGTGCAAAGAGCTTTTAAAGTAAAAAGAGAGTGTTACAGGAAGTTACTGAAAGTTGAAGATGCAGAAACTTTCCAAAAGCATAAGAGAGCTAAGAATGAAGATAAAAAAGATGTTAGAAAAGCCTAAGGTAAAGTCCTAGGTGATTCTTTTACCAAAAGTTACGAACCCGAGAAGGGGAAAGAAATTCATAAACTGGCACATTTAAGAGAAAACAGAAAAGAGAGGTAAAGACTTAAATCAACTTAAGTTTGTTAAAGACAATTGTCGATAAGCTTTGACATGAGATAGTGAAATCGAAGAGAGACGGAGAGGCTATTTTGATCGATTATTTAACTCAAATCATGAGGATAACTTTAAAGATTGTGCGTTCGTTTAAGAGAGGAACCTTGCTGTACTCGTAAAATTAGATTTGCCGAACTGGTAAATGCTATGAATATGAGGATTAGACAAACTTGTGGTCCATATGGTATTCCTATACAGGTTTGTGAATGCCTTGGATAGCCAGGATAAATACGGTTTATCAAGCTATTCAAAGTTATATTAGTAGTTAAAAGATGCCAAATAAGTACTAAGTACCTTGTTTCGATATATGAGAACAAATGATCTATTTATAGTTGTACGAACTGTCTGGTATTAACCTAATGAGTCTCATAGGACTAAATATTGGAAAAGTGATAGCTTTTGGGCACTATAAAAGTCATAGAAAACCAAATTTGGATTTATGTCGTTTAAATCCACAGTGGAGGCTATATTCTTCTTCAGAAAATGAAGAAAGTTTACAATGAAAGAATCAGTTATCTCCATGTGACATTCATTGAGGTACAACATTTGATAAAATGTCAAGATAAGTTCTTTCTTGGGTGCTGGAGAATAAATGAATTCCCATCAATATACACAAATTTTGTAAAGGATGTATCAGGATCCATCACACGTGTAAGAACAAGGGGAGGAGATATATAAGAGTTTTCCGTATCTGTGGTTTTACACCAAGAACTGCTAGACTCTATACCTTTTCTCTACCATAGTTATGGATTAGCCGACCAATAATATAGTGTTAGCTATTCGTAGACAATGTTGTGTTGATGACACTAGCAGAGAGTAAGTTGAACTGTGGAGAAGCAATACATAGAGTAAGAATTTTAATATAAGTAAGATAAAATATATGCACCGCATGTTTAGCCAACGTCAGAAGAATGAGGTTCAGGTGATATTAGATTATGTTGTGATGCCTAAACACTAATATTTCTGATATCTACGCTCAAGTCTCTGAGGAGAATAATGTGATGAAGATTCAACACAAAATTAAAATAGGTTGGTTGAAATGGAGTGTTGGATAAGAGTTGTGTGCGATAGGAGGGCCTTATCAAAGAGAAAGGATAGTTTCATATAATGGTGGTGACTGGGGAGCCAACAATATTATATTGGAGCGAATGTTGGGCCCCTAAGGCCCAATATTTCCACAAGTTAGGTATCATAAAAAGTTAGATGCTAGGAGATGTGAGATCAAGCAAAGATTGAAAATGATTGCATCGGATAGTTTGTTCAAGTACCACATATAGAGAACAAACAAGAAGAGAAAGCTGTAATCACCTGACTGGAAGTTGTCTCCAATTAAATATAATTTGTAGGAATCCATGTAAGCTTAGTAAATAGCAATATACAATGAAGCGAAATGTCCATATAGGCAATACTAACTAGCCGGGGTTAAGAGCAATCGTCATTGACACACTTACATGAGGTCCGATATATGACATGAGTCTTTCTACTTTTTGGTTAGAGATTGTATGACAGTTTGGGAGATGTTGTGGTATTTATGGAATCCCTAGCTGCAGTTTAATTTATCCTAAGACAAAAGGGAGCAGAATAGATATGGCATATAGTGACCTCTAAGTGGTTTGTGATTAAGGGTTTCCGTTTTTATCTAGGTGGAGAGTTATGCTCACAATTCTCTTGATTCATGAATATGGTGTTACTTTACCACCGCGATTTATTTGTTTCTTCTCAATGAAAGCTGCAGGCCAACTACTGGCATCTCTCTAGGAGTGCCCCAATGCAGAAGGTTCCATACTTCCCATCTTCCTTTCAGATGCCAGGGTTAAGAAGATGCATGCCAGTTACTAGGGAGAAATTCTTTCTTTTAGTTGCTAAAAGTGATAGTCTTGAAACAGAAGTTAGTGATAAGGATTCTGGAAATGCTAAAAGCACAAACTCTGAAGCTATTACACCTACTGAATCTTCAAAAGCAGAGGGTGAAGTGCAGTCCAGTGATCAAACTAGATTGGCTGTGCAAGAATCCAAAGTTCCAAACGGATCCGTAAATTCCACAAACTTGGAACAGGAAGCATCTTCCTCCAGTCCAAAACCAACCTTAAAGAGATCTCCATTGACAGCAAGAGAGAAACTTAGGGCAGCTAGGGTTCTCAGCCGGTACAATGAATCAAAGGTCTCCTCTAAACCTCAGCTTGGAAGCAAACTAATTGAGGCCCTACGAGAAAGTGAGAAGGGGAAAAAGAGACCTGGACTTCCAGAGGCGCCTACAAATTTGTTCGATGATAGCAAAAGAGGGATGCCAAAACCAGGCTGGACTTTTGAGTTTCCAGGAGGATTTGATGTCTTCCTTGTGGTATTTTCATTTGTATTCATCAGCACAATTATGTTTGCTACAACATACCTTGTGTGGAAAGTTGGTGCTATCCATTTTAACGATTACTGAGGTAGATGTTCATGATAGGCTGGTTCCCTTCTTGGGTTTTCGGGACATGGTACTGGTCTAGCCATCCACAAGCACCCGAGATGAGCAGAGTTTTGTGTACAACAAATGCTTTCTAGCTGAGAATTGTACTTTTGGCGCTAGTTTAAAGTTCTTTTGAATCCGAAGATCTCAGGTGGGTAGGGATGCCGTATAGTTGAATACAAAAGTGTAGCTCTTCAACAATATATTATGGAACTGTCTTATTGCCTTATATTTGGTCTATGATTGTTGATTCATCAAGTTAAATTTACAGTATCTTTGCTTGTTCAAGTGTCATGCGCTTGTAGTGTATACCAACTGAATGTCTGCACATTCATGATAATTTTCAAGCATCTTTATGGTTGGATTAACGTTTTACAAGATAGAATAAAGATCATTATGTCAACTAAAAACCTATTTTTCCCTTTGGTATTTGTAGTTTCTGATCATAATCTTTGTTCCACTTTGATTTTGATAATTCGCTTTGCGTACGCCATTTTTCCAATATTAAGCTGACAAATTTTCCTTGCATGAGCATCCAGTTTGTGTTTGATCCTGTTTGAGACACCCCCTATTGGAGCTGTTGTACTTTAGTATCTCTACAGATTTTGTATCAATTTACGCCACATTCTCTGTGACACCGGCAATGCTGTAAGAATGCAAGATAATTGAAACGATGGGACCTAGAAAAGAGAAAAGGGGAAACAGAAAATAATACTCCCTCTGTTTCAATTTATGTGAACCTATTTTCTTATTAATCTATGCCAAAAAGAATAACCTCTTTCTATATTTGGAAATAATTTACCTTTATGCAATGATTTATAGCCACACAAAATATATGTAAATCATTTAACACCACAAGTTAAAAAGTTTTCTGTACTTTCTCAAACTCCATGCCCAGTCAAATGGGTTCACATAAATTGAAACGGAGGGAATATAGCAAATTGCAGCAGCACTTGAAGTAACTACCAAAAATTTGGAGGAAAAATATAAGGGAGATACGAAGACCACACATTCTATAAGATAAACAGAGGTTAAGCTGGAAGGGGAAATGGTAGATTGCTTGTCTTATCAATCTTTTAAACCCTCTTTATTGTTGAAGTTACAACAGGCTGGGTGGTTGTGAATGAAGCTCTTTGGTCCTCTCGTGCAAGGACAGTTCTAATCAAACGTATGTAACAGTGGTGTCACTTGTGTCCACTTATGTGTTACCTCCTACTAATACATGTATCGAATACTTTGGTCCATCATGATCGGATATACTTCATGAAGTAAAGTGAACAACTCTATACATCAAAATTATGGACTTCTAGCCTATGAAGTAGGAGAAAAGAGAGTTTCAATGATAGCAGTATCCTTCACCTCTACTGTAATGATTAATCTTTGTTTTGGATATTTCAGCATCAAGGGAAATATTTAATCAATTTAAGCTTGACTATAGAAAAACATCTAATCCTTCATCATGTCTGGTTGACAATCTTCAAAATTAATCTTTGACGTTGTGGTTTATACTTATCCACTAATGGCAAATTAGTCATGAAGTTGATATAAACTTATCCATTAATAGTAAATTAATCATGACGTTTTGCTTTATACTTATCCATCAATGGAAAAGCCATTTATGGGATTCTCATAGTGGATCTGGACCAGATACATCTGGTTCAACAGAACTCAGTGCGCCTAGCTTGAATCCTATATACAGGTATTAAGAAAAAAAACTAACACGCGTATAAAAGCCGAAATCATAACTTCAAATTCTAATTTCACCGCAACTTGAGTCTATGTATGGGTTTATTTGCTATTACAAAATCAAATCCAAATCAGCAGCAGGTGAACCAGCAAATGGCCATGTTCTTTGTCTACATACTGAGCTAGAAGTGTAAATGCCTTCTCGACATTTAAGATCCTATATCTATCAAAGATTTCTGTTTGTTAAGGGAACTCAGGAAAATTTTGTCTTCTTGAAATGACAGTGTCATAATTGATAAATCCAATAAAGATTTCCACATGACCAATTAAAAGTTACATTAGACATCACACCAACCAGCATCAGTCCTTGAACATCACGCGTAGCTACAAAGTGCACAAACAGTGACATCCAACTTCATTTGTGTTCTTTAAAACACGAGATATATCAATTTCATTAGATTGAGAAGGAAAGAAAGATATAGGACATGATGGACAATTCCTTTTGGTCAGACTATTGGCCTCAAATTGCTGATCTCAATCAAGATTCACTTTTTTCACTCCCACAAGTTCCTAATATTACCTCCTTCCATCTTCAAAATTACCCTGAATCCTTCCAAGGGGGAACTGCAAGTGCTTCTAGGAGCCACAGTGAAGCTGAAAAAAGGCGCAGAGACAGAATTAATGCTCAGCTTTCTACTCTCAGAAAACTCATTCCCACTTCTGAAAAGGTAAAACATACACCGTCAGAAATTTAACTTTTATACACTGACGGTATAAAGAATTTTTAAAATATCAGTAAATTTTAACTAGTTTTAGCAGGTAACTTGGTTACTGGCCTTATTTTCTAGGTCAATAATCCCATTTTTATGAACGGTTACATGTGGTTATCCTTTAGGTGATTGGATGGTGCATTTTTTTTTTTTTTTTAACACTATAACAGTTAAACTCAATTCCTTTTACATGATTACAAAATGACCCTGACCCCTCTTTCTAGCAGATGGATAAGGCAGCTCTATTAGGAAGTGTAGTTGATCATGTTAAGGATCTGAAAGGAAAAACAACAGAAATCAGCAAAGTGTTGAACACTCCAACAGACATTGATGAAGTAATAATTGAGCATTTAAATGAGGAAGAAAACAAAGGGCCCGCAAGCACGAGCACAAGCAAGAGGAAGGATAATAGTGTGATTCTTAAGGCCTCTTTTTGTTGCGATGATCGGCCTGAATTATTCTCAGAGCTACAGCGGGGGATTAAGAACCTGAAACTAACAATTATAGAGGCTGATATAACTACTTTGGGTGGCAGAATTAAGGGTATTTTTCTGCTTTGTCACAGTGACAACTTTGCAAAAGATGTTTGCATGAATTCTCTCAAACAGTCTCTCAGAGTAGTCCTCTCTAGAATTGCTATATTCCCCTCTACATCCCACTATAGAACTAAAAGCAAGAGGCAGAGGTTCTTCTTGCCGCCTCAGGTTTCTTAATTTCCTACTTTATGAGTGTAACTTTTATACTATCAGGTTACTTTTTAACATAACTGTAGGTGATAACTCGGAATAAGTGGAACTAGTTACCTTAAAAATGAGAGTTTAAGTTTTGTACACAGTCAATGTAAGCATTTATTACACTATCAGTTCATCCAAAAAAATCTACAGGTATGTTTCTTAAAATGTGGGATTTGAAATATTAAAAGTAAAATATGTTACCTGTTACAACAGATAAAGATGACATGATCACGATGTAAAAATTATTTACATTGCCGTAATATTAATTAAACTCTAAAAATTATAAGGTGGATAACTTGCTACAAACATGTTAAATTACACCGTCTTTGCACTGTCTATGTATAGAGTTAAATTCTTTTTATTTAGTAATAAAAATCTATAGCCCAAATTTTATGGCCCCTGGTTCTGCATGTTCTTTGCTGGGGAAAGTATCATGTCATTTGGCATGAACAGAATCTTATTGGCAAGTGAAAAGTCTCTTGAATTGACATAGATTTTCAATGCGATTTTGGACCCTGGTGTTGCTGTGCTTCAGTGTTTCTTTCCACCTGATGTGACTTGTTTTGCTATTATGCAAAATAATGACCAATTATTCATGGGTTTGCAAGGAAAGACATAATAAATTAAGTTGATATTAGAATGCAAGAAGAACCATAAAGGGTCTAAAACTTTTAAAGTAAGAAAAGTTTGATTCAACAAAATCATTTTATTTAATTAATTTTCGTATTTCCAGATAGGTCTAGTATAACGTATTTAATGATAAAAGTTGCATAGGAGTACATAGCCGTTAAAGTTGTTATAGGCCGAGTGATTATTAGCTTTTGCAATTGTTCATTTAAGTCCCAATAGGTTTAAAGTAGAAGTTTGTTTTATTTCGCATTAGGCCACTAATGTTCTGGTAATTGGACACATTTGGTCTGGATAGTTGTTTCTTCGTCTGAAATAGGCCAGTTGTCGCGGTGGTCCTTGGAATTGTTGGGGGTATATACCATTAACCATGTGTTTGATATGCTATATTCTAATAATTATCATGGTTAAAAGTCTATGTGGGAGATTGTTGGGATATATGCTATTAACCATGTATTTGGATATAGTAGTATTTATTATAGAAAAATTATTTATTCAATTTTTAATAAAAATTTAAATAGAGCATATATTCGTATGTGTGTCCTTCACTTATATAGTAGATGATTTAATGTATAGAGTTTATCTTATACAAGAAAGATTAAATCATTAGTTCTTATAAGTATAAAGTTTATATTCACAATATAAGATGGAAATTGGAGAAAGCCATCGGTATGATTGTAGCACAAAATTAAATATAATTCATCTTCATTATGGGAACGGTATAGTTCCGACTTCTTGTTCTAGTACATTTTGTATGTATTGAATGAACCAAGTAGAGATGAGTGTTTTTGTACTGAATATATAAAACAACTTCTCTAGTTCATTAAATGTATTTATACTCTTAATCTTGATATAATTATTATGATCAATGTGATTTATTCATTATTTTGACTTATCAAGAGGTACGACTCTATTGTGAGTCAATGTATACTGATAGGTTGGATATTAACAATTAGCATTTGTGAAATAATAATTAGTTGATAGAATTCATGTCTCGGCTTTGAAATTAATGATACCCCCTTATAGATGCTTATAAGTTTTCATGTGAAAACCCTGCATGTGGATTTTGTATCCGTCACATGAAATAAGTTAAGCAGAATGTAATTAGTTAATGAATTAAATTGTCAGTAATTTAATTTAGATGATTGGTATCTGTAATCTTAACATGGACAGTTAAATAAGATTTAATGAAAGATTTCGAAATTAAACTGAGGAGTGCAATTACAAATTTTTAGTGGAATAATTCACAATTTATTATGGTAGAGTTAATTCAGATATTTCAAATTAATTCCATAATAGGAAGCCCCGTTAATTAAATTATGTGGCCTCTGGTGTGCACGAATAATAAAGAATTAAATGGAATCCGATTTCTTGGAGGAAAGAAAGATTGTCTGACCCAAATCGCAGTCGTGGTGGCACCTACACTATTCCCTCTGGTAGGCGTACCATTCCCAAATCATTTACCTCATTTCAGGAAGTAGGTGAGGAATTAAAATAATTAGAAGCATAATCTAAATCATAATGACATAAACAAGTGACAAAACAAGACTTTTATAAATAAAATTCCCAAAATCTGATCTTACATGGTACAAGAGCTTCTACATCAAGATACAAGAATTGAAAAGACATACAGACTCCAAAATAGTAAACACTGTTCGTAAGAGTAGAATAGACAGAGTACATAAGAAGCGATTCGGAATGCTGGACCGGCTAGTGGCTCACCCGAACATCTCGGTGAAAATCCTTGGAATCTACCTTGATATCTCAAACATTAACCTGGAACAACTCTAAACCCCGAAAAAAGGTGTACCAAGAGTAGCATGAGTACAAACACACGTACTCGTAGGTATCATAGGCCGACTAAGATTAGTTAATACATGAAATACAAAAATCAACGAGAAGAACAGATAAGATGGTCAACAACAACAAAAGGCACAGTAAGTCTCAATATCTTTCGGTCATAGCCTAGGTTAAAGCTTCTAAACCACAAGTCTGCCAAGTCCCTAGTAAATCCTCAACCACAAGCAACAACACAAGAGAATAACCAATAAGAATCCACTAGAGTAATATGCGATACAATGATAAGACGTACGATGCAAATGGGATGCAATGCAATGCGATGCCATGATCAATGTCTCGAACCTATACATGCATGCTATAAGCATTTTTCGCTTTAATAGTCATGACCCATGGGGGACCCGCGGCGTCCATGTACTAGCCACTCCGGAACAAATCTCAAATCGTGACTCTGCCACTATATGTCCGGTACAGACCTCGGACTATAGCAATAATAATGTTACTAGACACTCTGAAACAGACTTCGGATCATGACTCTGCCACTATATATTTGGTACAGACCTCAGACTATATCAATAACAATGTTACTTTCCTCTTTCTCTTTCTTTCCATTTCAAAATCCGTTCCCATAACTCTTTCATCATATATGAATGCAAGAAATAAGGAATCACATGTAACCAATGCCAGTTAATATGAGATGGAAATTCATAAGCACTACAATGACAATTCCACCCCTGCACGGATTATCAAGACTATCATGGGAACATATCAGATACTCAATACCAATCACAACAAATAGAACTAGGATAACCCACATAACCACAACCACCTTGTTAAGTACAACACATGTCAATAATTGCATAAAGTACAGTGACAAGCCCAAATAATCAGAAATCATACCAAGCCAGTGGATTTAACACCACAACCATTCCCGAAGGCCTATCATGCTTTTGCCATCAATAACTACATAACACATGCGATTCGCTAATCAAAGTCTAAGAAAGGTAAGCCATAACCTACCTCGAAGGCCGATCAGGTGCCACGAACCTCAAGCCAGATGCCTTCCTTTTGCGAAGAGCCTCCGAACTATCGAAGTCTAATCAAAAGTTAATCTACATTGGCAACTGAGACTAACAACACCCATATTGCCATAAACTTATCCGAATCGAAAAATAACCTTAAAAGAGAAACCCGAGCCCACAAGGGAAAAATTGGAATTTCAAGTTAAAATGGTTCACCCAACCCTTAGGAAGTCCAATACCATCCCCCAAATCACTACTTTACCTCAATTTATCATCAATTTCATCATTAATAGAAAACCCCAAAATAGAGAAAAACCCTAACTTTTCCATTCTCAAATTTCATGAATTAAAGAGAGATTCAACTTAATATCTGGTTATCCCAATTATTTCATGACTAGATTTCATAAGATTTACCAACAAAATCCATTTTCATAGCACAAGATTCATAAACTCAACACTAGGATTTACAACCCCATCTTCCCCAACTAATCCCTTATTTCCACCATAGAGTCTATACGTAGACCATAAACAACACAAATAGAGTAAAAGAGACTTACCCAATGAAGAATCAAGCCAAAATCTCCTCAAATCGCCCTTAGAACTCTCTAGATTTTAATTTTAATGCACGGAAGGAGTGGGTTCGGAATGGTGAATATAAGGTTTCTGATATCAGCGATCTCGCTTACGCGGAACTTGTGTCCGCCTATGCGATCCCACAACTGCGGAGAAACGTCTGCAAATGCGAATTCATTAATGACTCAGTATCCTCGCCGATGCGGAGGAATGTTCGCCTGTGTGATACCGCGCCTGCGGAAGGAACTTCACAAGTGCGGAGAATACTCGACTTAGCAGAAACTCGCATTTGCGGACCTGCAGTGGAGATCACCACGTCGTAGAAGCAACACGTAAAAACCAGAAAATCTGGTTTTCATCAAGTTCAACCCAAAAACCCGACCTCCATTCGAGACCTCCCGGATACAAACCAAATATGAAGACACAGTTAAAAATGCCTTACGAACTCAACCATGGCCTCAGAATTCCCAACGGAGGTCACCTTGGCCCGGTCACGCCTAAACAACCAAATTAAGATTCCAACCAGAGGCCTAAAAAGCTCCCGAGTGCCTCAAGAACCGAACCAGTCATCCCACCAAGTCATAATTGACCCTCCGGACCTAATGGAACCAAAGGAAATCCCAAAAAGGTCAGTTTACCCAAAAGTCAACTATTAGTCTTTTTTCACATATTCAACTTAGAACTTATAATTTTCTCATGAAATAAGACTCGCCCGATCACCCCGGGAACCGTGCTACCCATCCCCGCAAGTCAAACACGCTCTATCAGGGCTAGAGTAAAGGTCAACGGGGGTAAAAGGGTAAAATGCCTATACGATCAAACGAGTCGTTACAAAGACCTAGAAGGTTTGGGAAAGGGTTTAAACCTTAAACCTGTAGTTATATAAAGGGTCTTATTCCATAAGGAGGCTACAGTCATTACAAGTTTCTACACAATTTTCATAGAAATTCGCCAACACAAATGTCACAGATTCTGGTATTATTCGGGTTACACAGTAGAAGATCGTAGAACTGGAGGATGATCGTGAGGACGGTTTTTACTCATGCTTGAAGGTTCGATTTGGTGTTGTGGCCACGCTTCAAGAGATAAGTATCGATTTCATGTTTGATTAAAATTAATGATTATGTGTTGTCTATATTACATGTAAGTTCGATCCTGACTATTTGCTTCCGCTGTTTATGCCTGTATTCCATCAAGAATATCTTGAGCTATTTATTCCATGTATGTGTCCTTTCTCAGTATTAAACTATTATGTATAGCTACCTTTTCCCTTTTTCTCGTATTGTTCCATTGCTGCATTCTTGCAATTGCATTATTTGGTATTAGATCACTTTCTTGAGTTTTGTGAATACTACAAGAGAGAGACAACGCACATGCTCAACAGAATGACTATGGAGACTTTATACAAATTCAAATAGAGATAGCGAAGTAATTGTAAATGGGTTTTAGTTGATATACACAATCTAATTAGAGGAGGGATTTAAGGAGATAGCGTTTGTGGCATATGTAGTACTAATAAATAATTAAAAATGGGTAAATAGGGTATTTTGTGTAGGTTTAAAAAGCATTGGTATTATGAGTAAATATGTCTAGAAAAAGGTGTATCATGTAAAAATGCTTAATTTATTGAGGATGTATCTTCTTTATAGGGATGGACATAAATAACTGCAAAATGAATTGCTGTGAGAATTTCAGAAATTCGGTATTCAACAATTCACTCTACTCTCCATCTGAAAACAACTCCTAAGAAGAAGGAGATATTAGGATTTTGAAAAAAATAAATATTTCGTTACTCTTTAATGTTCATTAAATATACTATACTTTGATAATGACAGATAAACTTTCTTTCAAACAAAAGTTTTGAGAGAAATTGTACATATAAAACATAATACTTCAATTGATATAGTAAACTAGAGAAATTGACCGCGTTTCGTGCGTTTATATCAAAAAATTAACTATGATAGAAAAATTAATGTTACAACTGTAATGAGAAAATAATATCTAATTAATTAAATGTTCTATTAGAGAGAAATATTTTTTCCTTCTTGATGTAACTTGAAAATAATCAAATAAAACAAACAAACAGAGAAGAGAGAGAGCACTACAACTTTAAGACATTACTATAACGTATCAATCCGAATTAAAAATTCATCAATCCGAATTAAAAATTCATGCCTCATCCATTGTATTTATAAGATAAAAGTACATCTTTTATAAAGTAAGTGAAAGATACAAACAATAAAATTTCATTTCCCATAAAGATTATTTAAGTCATATATAGCTGGATTTGACCTTCCGCCTATACTAATTTTGGCAATTGTAGAATAAAAAGACAATTAGATTTTTCCCCCCCTATATATTCAAACTTCATATACCATGACCACACATATGACACCATCACTTTCATTATAACTTAAATAAAATAATTTAACATCACCAAGAAAAATATGGTAATGGACCATGCTCTTTTCTATTTAAATTAGATAACAAATGATATAATAACTGAAACATGACGCACTAATGGATTAAAGAAAAAGAAATTAATTTTAAAAGCCAAAACAGAAGAAACGGAGATCACATGATCCGCCAATGATGTTGAGAGAGGGTGCAATAGAGATTTTTTTATTTTTTATTTTTTACAGTAGAGACATTTATGGTAGTACAAACAAATAACAAAAGGAATTTAATTAATTTTAGCTTACACTGTTCCCTTTAGATTGGATGGCAGATATAATCTCATGCCTTCATATAATTATAATAGTAGTATAAGATATATTTGAATGATATTATGAACACTTGCAAATAAATGGCAAAATTTCATTCGAAGTTGACCTTGGCAGAGTAGTAGTAACATCTTTGATAATTGGTCTTTAGTTACAGGGTAGGAGGGAACATTATCACTGAGAAATTTTTTCTTTCAAAGAATAAGATAATTAATTATCATTTTCAATAGAGAAAAGACATCATTTGACCCCTGAACTTAGCACGAAAACCTAGTTTAGCAACTAAACTTAAGTTATATTTATTTACCCCCCTTAACAACTTTCAAGTTAATTAAATACCCCCCTTAGCGGATGACGTGGCAAGAAAGTGTACCCAATTTCTTAAAAGCGCGTGGGAGGAAAAAAAATAACACTAAAAGTGATCCCAACTGTAGATATGTCATCTTCTAATTGGATGATATATTAAGATTTTCTTAATATTTTATTTTCCATTTTAAATTAACTTTTTCCTTTTCTTTCTTATTCTTTTCCCTTTCTCCTTTTTCCAACCCCCCTCCCCCAAACCCGCCCTCCATCTCCTTTTTCCCCATCCTCTCGCTGTATCTGCTCTCTATCCTCATCTTCTTTCTTCTTCTTTTTTTAATTTTTTTTCCTTTTTTTTTCTAGATAAATTGAAGAGAGCAGATACAATAAGTTAACGTTAATGTCATTGAAAAACAAAATAAGTTAACGTTAATGCCATTGAATAACAAATATAAGAGGGGAAACTAATGAACTCTGCCCTAATAACTGAAGAATCGAGTACTGATTTTAATGCCATTTGCAATTCCTTCACCTTTACTTTATTACCACTAAGAAAGAATACACTGCTGTGTATGTTGTTGTTGTTGTTGTTCAAACCCAATTTCTGAAAATTCCCCAATTTAAACAATACCCACTTATCTAAATCACTTATTTCTCCACTTTTTGTTACAATTTTGTCCTTTGAAGCTTCATATCTTCAGTTACAAAGCACACAAAGCAAAAAACTCACTTGAATTCATTGTGGTATGCTTGAAACGATGGGAAGAAGGAGAGGGAGAGGAGGGGTGAGTGGGGGCGGAGGGATGGGGCAAGAAAGCAACGAAGACAAAAATGAAGAAATTGCACGCTTTGTCCTTCAAATGGGATGGTCTTTAATTTTGGGGAAGAGCCTCTAAAATGGTTATGGAAGAAATGGAGTTGCTAATAATAATACTAATGGGTGAAAAAAGATGACGTTTTGGAGAGAAGTATATGATGTTGGGTATAGTTTGATGTTGTTGATTTATGGATTCCCCAAATGGGGATTGGGGAAGAAGGAGAGGGATAGGAGCGTGCGGAGGTGGGGGGTTTAGGAGGAGGAGAACGGCTTCCACCGGCTAACCACCACCATCGCTGTTCTCCTTCCACCGGCGAACCACCATAACAACGAATTGCTAACAAAACATAAATTTGATTCTAAATGTTTTATGAATTATGAAGAAAACTAATAAAAAAGAATCTTGCTGATAGAGTTGTTGAAGAATTCAGGTTTCAAATTCAAGGAGAAAAATTAAAAAAAGAAGAAGAAAGAAGTTGTTGAAGAAAGAAGAAGATAGCAGCAGCGATTTGGGGGAAGAAGGAGAGGGAGCGGGGGTTGGGGGTTAGAAGGAGAAGGGGATTTAGGGGTCATGGGGTCCATTTTTAATAAAATAATAAAATAGGGAAAGAATGAAGAAGAAAGAGAAAAACTAAATAAATAAAAATAATTAAAAAAATATTTAATGACGTGGACCAAGCACCAGGCGAGTGGTGAACAACACCTAGATCTCATCTGGTCCAGGCCGTTAAAGAGGGTATTTAATTAATTTGAAAGTTGTTAAGGAGGGGTAAATAAATACAACTTAAGTTTAATTGCTAAACTAAGTTTTCGTGCCAAGTTCAGGGGTCAAATGATGTCTTTTCTCTTTTCGATACAACTTTAAGACAAATGATTACCATTCTCGGTAGAATTTTAAGACAAATAACCCATGATAAAGAAACTCCTGTTTATCTAACTATTCATTTTCCTTTTCAAATTTTCATTGTCTTTCTTTCTTACAACAATAAATCAAAGAAATGATAAAAAAAATAAAAGCAAAAAAAACAAAGATAAACATGTTTCTTAACCAATGAGGGTACCACACCACCTAACTTATGTCTGTTCAGATTGAACTTGGATACATACACTCCACCTTGTTTATCAAAAAATCTATCTCACTCAGCTAAATTTTCTCAATTTTCATATCACGTCATAGTCTCAAACTCCTCTTTGAATAATTATGAACTTCTGAAATTTAAAATAACATAAAATGAAGAATTTGAAACCAGTCATTTAAATTGTCCCGAATTTTATTTATTTCCGTACCTTAATATAGATCCTTTCACAATTCAGCTTCATATATTTTGACGAAGAAATGGTCCTAACCATCATAAGAAAAAAAATATATTGCAAGAGAAGCCACTTCAGAGTTTTAGTAAAAGTGTATTTCTAACTTTGTTCCTCATATATTTCCCTAAGAGAAGGTTCATATATATCTCCAAAACATAACTCCTCAGCCGTGGGGAGAGTAAAGTTTTTTTGCTTTTACTAATGAGTTTAATGCACATTAATCACATTAACATAATTAAGAGAGTTAATGAAATGACTTTTAATCTTTTTTAACATATCACATAAATGAGAAAATAGAACAAAATGCCAAAAAAGGAGAAAAAGATAATTATGTTTCTTGGCCAAAGAGATGTCTTACACATCACCTTGTTTATGCCTAGCTTTAACTTATATATAGATATGGTTTGACAACACGATCAAAGGTAGTGTATTTCAAACACACGGCTAACATCTTATTCACTTAAGTTAACTATTACCCAATATAATGAAATATTACTAACATATATTTGTTGTGAAGTTAAAGTCTTTACGTGTCTTAAAAGATACTACAATACAAATACAACACTCACGGATAATTTTTTTACGACTTAACATATTAAAATTTTCTCCAATTGTTTTACTAAGCTTAGGTTGTGAACTTTAAACAGAAACAGAGTTTGAAGATGAAAATACAGATAAATCTAACATTTCAATGAGGCACGCTTATAAATACATTAGATTAAAGATGCAATTTCCTGATTGTGAACATTTAAACAAAAGAAAAGATTGAAAATGAAAATACAAATAAATCTAGCATTTTAGTGAAAACGACAAATAGAGCTAAACTTAAAAGAATGCAAAAAACAAATTCATAGCTAGATTGAAGATGAAACACCTTTGAAGATACGTACTGAGACGAAGAAGGTGTTTTTAGAGATGTTGAAGGTATTTTTCGACGCTAAAATTTACGATGTCAAGTACCTTATGAAATTTCATGGTTTTCATGGCAGGTTGAACGCCATGTTTACAAGTCACAAATCCAGCAGCATCTTTCATGTGGTGGATTCAGGATTTTAAGGCCGTGGGTGCTCACTTCCTTTAACATAAAGTTGCTACCAACCACATAGTCGAAGTGCATAGCTGTTCGAACGCGATAGTGAAAAAAAGTAAAAGAAAAAACTATGATTAATATTATCGTTACGGAGAAAATACTTTAGTCAGAATGAACACTAATAATATCATGATTAAAAAAAAAACTTCTAAATACGAGTTACAATTATGCTCGAGGACTTTTTATATGTTGAAAATGATGAATAATAGCATCATGGCTAACAATTGCGAGTATCTTACATTTCTAACAAACTAAACAAAAAATAAGACAAAAACGATTCACTGAATCTGTTTTACAAAGCATAAACAGTCGGCATTGTGAAAACACATTAACCCAGCAATAATAATTGCAAAAACCCAAAATCCTCGACAGATTATGGCGTGTTATACTTATAACCAAAATCTCTAGCTTTAATCAAAATGATAAATCTTATTACCTTGATTCTTGTATTTTGATTTTGAGATTTTTGGGGAGGACAATAAAGCTTGCTAGTTGTTGTGTAGCTTTGTTACTTTTTTTTTTCCCAGTTGCTTTCTACAACGAAAAAGGAGAAGTCAGGAAGGGTTTCTTTGTCCATTTTCTTTTGGAAGCCTACTAATGTTTTTACAAATTAATAAAATTAGTGAAATGAAATATTGGAAGGTAGAAAAACAATAAAGAAAAGGTAAGCAAAAAGTATATAAAAGAGGAGTGAACATTTTTTTTATAAAACAAGAAGTTTCTATTTGCTTATTTTCAACAAAATTGGAAAATTTTGTTCGTCATTGGAAAAAAAAAGTGCTGCAGCAGGATTAGAACCCACCCACGCCAGAGAACTTGAGTGCAGAAAATTCTCTCTCAGAACCAAAGCACCCATCCCACTTTTTGGCTAATGGGTGCTTACGAATACTTTATAGCCATTTCCGTATGTTTTCTATATACGTACACCGAGTTTCCATCGGGCTTAATGGGTGCTCGAGCACTCGGCATGCTATGTGTGGGTCCGCCCCTGAAGTCATCATACGGGTCGGATAGTCTACTAACATGGACAGTGTTCCAGAAGCCGTGTGATACAATCATTAACGATAACTAATTAGCTTTTATGAAGATATACTATATGGCTTACAATGAGCCCATATAGATATAGTGTAGGGAGTTGTTATCGTATAAATATTCTAGTTTTAAGGGGCAAACATGAGCTAGTTCATGATAAACGCAATTTGAGATCAAATTAAAACGGGAGACAAACTTGCTCTATTTTTCATTATCAAGGGGCAAATCTGAAGTGATAAGGGTATGTTTGAAACCAAAATTAAAATAAGGATAATTTTACTCTATTTTACATAGTTGCGGGACATTTCGGACACTTTCCCTTTTTTTAAAGCCAATTCCGTGAAAGGTTGGTGTAACTATGAAAAGAGACGCTGGTTAATTCGGAGTCTTTTTATTCGTCTGCTTCTGTTTCTTTCACTTTGTTTTTGCGAGAATGTGTAAAATATCACTAATTCCAATATCTTCATGAAACATAAATGGGGAACTTTTGATCACAAGTCTTCTTTCTTGAAAACGAAAGTACATTACAAATGTAAATGCTAGTGAATCCAACCTACTAGGGTTATTCTTTCAACTTTCTTTCACAACATTTTCACAAACGCATAGTAACAAGGCATACTTTTCTTTGACACATTTTCACAAATAAGTAACAAGCATACTCTCTAGTCTCTTCGACCCACTAAACCCAATTTTGGCTAAAGAAAAATGAAGATTAAGCAGCTGAAGAGCTTGGCTGTTTTTTTGTTTATTATGGGAAGTGCCACTGCTCTTGGCTACACAACATGGCTTATATATACTGCTGTTTCCATTCTGTTGGCTGAGATACTTTTGGTATTACTCCACCGCAGCCGTTACATTTGCTGTCTTTATCCTTCTTCCGGTTGGAACGGAAACGCCATGATTGTGATATCTTAGGGCCATTTGTGGCGTTATGTGTAGCGCCATTGTTCAGCCACAAACTGTTTAACATAAACGTGTCTCCTATTGTGATAGTAGCAATTATGTGTTACTTTCAACTGCTGCTCTATTTTGGTGGGCCCAGAGATTTTCGGATACTAAATGCACTCTTTATGGTTAATGTTAATATTGCTTATGGGGAGTTTGGATTTGGACCTAATACTTTTGTATTCGTCGCTTTATTCACTTACATTGCTGTTATGTTGGGGGATCAAGTAGAGGTAGGTGCAGCTCGTGATGATGATGATATCCAGCATTTGATCACCTTGAATCAGATTATGTCGAATTTAATCATAGGTATATTTCGTAGTAGTAATTCTGACGATTGTTTTGTTATGGTAGTATGGAGACGGTTAAGATAGGTAGACAGTGATTATTAGTAGAGCGGTCGATGTAAGTAGTTTTATTACTAACTGCGTTGTTGGTTAATTGGTAAAACGAGTACGGAGTGTACGGAATTGTTTCTTTGTAAATTTGTCACGTCACTTTGTTGAATACAATTGAGGTTGAAGTTACTCGTTTGTTTTATTGTGTACTCCTATTTCCCTTTGTTGTTATTTTGTCCGGCCAATATTGAGGAGTATTTCATGATATGGTTGTGTTGTGGTCTTTTCCACCTCATAAGAAAGTGCTGTGGTAGTCAGCCGCTGTGGTAGTCAGCCTCATCGGTGCAAGTTCTAATTCACCTGCACTTGAGCAAATATGGATCTGATTATTCAAGTCAACTTTAGTACATAGTCACAGATTAGTTTATGTACAAGCATTTGAGCTTAGTATTTTGCTCCATCAGTGTACTTGGATCATATTCTCCACAGGGATCTTTGAGCTTAACTTTAGGAGATGTAGGGTGCGTTTGGCTAAGTTGCGCGGACTCTTCCTGTTTGATGCCGCACCAGTCTCGACACCGGACGGGTGCGGGTACGGGAGCGGGATGCGTCTCGGATGCGATCAACCAACTTCGGATACTTTGATCGGAGTCCATGAACAAATTTGGGGGGGGGGGGGGGGGGGGAATTGAGATTTTGATTTCTCAAAATGAAAGATAAAACAGATTTAGTACATGGGTAATGGCATACCTTCAATATTATATGTGTCTCATATTCGTTGCTTCATATTTCAGGCCAAATAGAGAGAAACCAAGAATTCAATGGGTCGTGTTCTTTATAGCTCTATTTTTATAATTTTAAATGTTCTTAGCCGAATCCCCGCACCCGTATCCCTACCTGGATCTGCACCCCCGAATCTTAAAAGTTAGATTTCGCTTATCCGACACTTCGACCCGTACCCGTATCGGATACGCACACCCGAGTCCGAGAAACTTAGGTGTTTGGTATGATGGAAAATGTTTTCCTATTTTCTCTTGTTTGTGTTATATCTCGCATTTTGTACGTCGGAATATTCTTAAGTTGTTTGCGACAAATTGGGGACGAGGTTATCTTCCGACTTTGTTGTAAGACATAAGTGTCTTATGATTTTATGGGATGGAAATATTAATAAAAATTTGGGGTTAAAAGTGGAATTATGGAAATTAGTATTTCATGAAATATGGGACCAAAAGATGAATTATGGAAGGTTGATCATTTCATGAAAACTTGGGGCCAAAAGTGAAGATTTGGAAAACCCAAAATTTTTTTAAAAAAAAGAAAATGGAGGGAGGTGGCCGGCCACATGGTGATGTGGGCCATGGCCACATGTTGTAATTATTTAAGGGGTTAAGATGATAATGAAAATCATCTTCATCATTTGTAGTTCAAGAAATTTCAAGAAGAATGGAGAAAGAGAGAGAGGGACCTATTCGGCCATAGCATGGCTGAATTTGGCCCATGGAAATTTTGATCAAAAAATTATTTTCCTCCTAGTTTCCTACTAATTAAAAGGTTCTCTACAACATGGAGTAATTGTTGGGACATGCAAACCATTCTTTCTTGCAAAGTGTAAGCTAGCCGAGTGAAGGGAATTGGGAGAAGAAGGTATGCTTTAATCTTCTCTTTATTATGTTATGCATGGTTCATGTGTGTTGTTAAGTGTGGAAATGAATGAAAATTATGGAAATATGGATGTTAAAGTTGAGCCGTGAAAGTTAAGGTTTGGCCGTGTGTTGTGTGTGTTGTGTGGAGATAGTGAATTAATTGTATATAGCTTGTTTGTATGTTGTTGTGATGTGTAGGAAATGAATGAAACTCATAAGGTGTTGGAGTTGAGGTTGGGCCGTGAACTAGGGGCTGTTTGGTAGGCAAGAAATGAAGCAATGTTATTTAGTATTTTGGTCGTCGTCGTTATGAATTCTATGACGTAAAATGAAGGTTTAATGATTCGTGTTGAAGTTGTAGTGTTGCGGGCTGTTTTGGAAGATTTGTGTGATTTTAATATAGTTCTTGAAATCATGGAAATGATGTTGCTAGTATATGGAATTGTTGATATAGTTTATGAATTTGAAAGAGAGGAATATGTTGTTATTGTTCTTGTTGAGTTGGAAGGCTTCGGGTAAGAATGGATGTTGGTTTGGACATCTTGAATTGCTTATCGATATTGTTATTATGATTGTTGGCATTGTTGTTGATAGATTGGCCGGGTTGAATTCCCGGATTGTTATTGATTGAAATTGGCTAAGTTGAATTTTGGGGATGGTGTATGTACAAGGGAAGTGCTGCCGAAATTTCGGTAGACAAGTAGTACCTTAAGATTCAACCTCTAAATGCACTAATTACCGTTTGGTAAATGTGACCAAATTGTAGATTTTGGCGAATTTGGAGCATGAATTTGGAGAAGTGCAAGAAGCGGAAAAGGTATGTAAGGCTTCACTTTTCTTTCTTGGCATGTCTTAGATGTAATAGGTTTGGGACACGGGCCTCGGGGACATTTCTATTCTCCGGAATCCGCACCTGAAGTTTTCTCTTTTTCATTTAGTAGAATTGAATTAGAAATGGTGCGAAATGTTGGAAAAACTTCCTAAACATCTAGAACTTGCGCAAATAGGATCCGATTACCTTAAGACCCTCATAAGTGACGTCATGAATTGTAACGTACATAAATTTAGTGCGCCGCCTTATTTGACCCGAGGTGGGCCCATTGTCCCGGATTTTCCTTATTGTTCTATTTGACTTAGTCTTAAGTAGGATCCAATGGAAACTCTTGATCCTTATTCCGTCATTAGGTGACAAATGCAGTAACTGTGCTAACGATGGCTATGGCTTCATAAAGATAGCAATGACGCCAAATATGAGAAAATGCCTATGACGAATATGTTGACGATACGTTCCTACCACGAATGTGATAACGTGAGACGTGTTAAAAGCTTCCATAACGTTCTTATTTTCAAATGTTAGGAGTAATGGTTCTAAAGCATAATTTTCCTTTATAAAAGTTTGCAAATGTTTTTCAAATATTCATTTTCTCCAAAAAACCAAGTTTGATGATTTTGAAAGCTTTTACGACTAACGCGATGAATATGATTTTATGATGATAAGGACATGTATATGCACATGGGGTGGGGGGAAGGGATACATGGAAAATGGGAAGGGAACTATGTTTCATTGCCACCTGGTCAGCTGGCTTATCATCCCGGACGCGGGATATATGGGCGAGCAGGAGTATTTCGACGCTATGTGGGCGAGCCGACGTCGTTCGGTGCTATGACATGATATGCTATGCTATGACATGATATGCTACGCTATGACATGATATGCTATGCTATGACATGATATGCTATGCTATGACATGATACGCTATGCTATGACATGATACGCTACGCTATGACATGATATGCTACGCTATGACACGATACGCTACGCTATGACATGATATGCTATGCTATGATAGGATACGCTATGATATGATACGATCTGACATGACGCGATATAAGTTCCACTTTCTATTCCTATGAAAAGAGGTTTTTTTAAAAAAAAAAAAAAACAGGCATGCGTGGTATCCGGCCCAAAAAGGGCATTCACATGTACAGGTTACTCTCTTACCTTATTATCCGTACTATGATCCCATGATGTTTATATCCATGCTTGATGCTGCTCATTATGCTGCTTTCCGTACCTTACATACTCAGTACATATTCCGTACTGACCCCCTCTTCTTCGGGGGCGTTTCATACCCGCGAGTGCACACCTGTGTGAGTCAAGACATTAGCAGAAGGTGTTCCAGCGAGATTGGCGAGCTCCATTTTCTCCGGAGTGCTGCCGAGTCAGTGTACACGTGTGCTATGGTATCCGACTATGTTAGAGACTTTGCAGACGGAGTCATGTTTATAAGATGTCGGTTGTGAGCGGCTCTATAAGCCGTCGTGTTGTTATACATGATATTACAGATTTTGTACGGTCGCAAGTTGTGTTTGATTTGAAACGATGTAAAGTATGCTCGTTTTTCGTACAAATTTTATTATGTATTTATGATTTGGTCGAGGGCCCAATATGAATACGAGTACTACGATAGTCTGAGGGTTCGCTCGGCCCTAGATAAGGGTCGGGTGCCCATCACACCCTATCGGAATTTGGGGTGTGACAGTTTGGTTGCACTTGAGATTTTGGAAAATGTTTTTCTCCAAATAGGTGAAAATGCTTTCCATAAAAATTTGAGGGAAACATTTTCCGGATTAACAAAAACACACCAATGCATTCCCCAACCACCCCACACGCCCCACCCCCACAACCCCCAACTCCATCCCCGCACCACCAAACCCAACCCCACCCCTCCCCTCCCTCCCCACCCCACTTGCCTACTCCACCTCTCAACCTGTACTCCTCACCACCAAAAGTTGCACTCCTTATTTTTAAAACTAAGACAATTTGTTACATTTATATCCTTGGAAGTTTGGCCTTTATAGGTTTCTTGGAATAAAAGAAGGCTAATTTTGTCATTTTAGTTTCTTATCCATGTATAAGCTATCCATGGATAAATTATCCCATTGTGGTGGTGGTATAAGATAATACACCCAATAGTGTATTGAATAATCCATGTATTAGTTATACATCCCCAAAAATATCAAACAAACATTGCACAAAATAATACCACATATAATACCATGACTATTTTATCTAATACCTCGTACCAAACGAGAATGAACTAATTAGCTCTTATGAAGATATACTATTTGGCTACTATGAGCCCATATAAATATAGTGTAGGGCTTGTTATCCCATAGATATAATTTTGTGGGGAAAACATGAGCTAGTTCACTCATGATAAGCACAATTTGAGATCAAATTAAAACAGGAGACAAATTTGTTTTATTTTTCATAGTTAAGGGGCAAATCTGAACCAATCACCAGTGATAAGAATATGTTTGGGACCAAAATTAAATTAAGGACAATTTTACTCTATTTTCCATAGTTGAGGGGCATTTCTGACCCTTTTCCCTTTTATTAAAGCCAATTCCGTGAAAGCTTGGGTGTAACTATGAAAAGGTGGGAATTTTTTTTTCTTTTTTTCTAGAAAGGGTTTGATTTAGCTTTTGCAGGGGAAAGAGACGCTGGTTAATTCAGAGTCTTTGTTTTTTCCTCTGGTTCTCTTTCTGTCAAAAATGTGTAAAATATCACTAGTTCCAAAATGTTCATGAAACATAAATTGTGAACTTTTAATCACAAGTCTTCTTTCTTGAAAACAAAAGTACGCATTACAAATGTAAAAGCTAGTGACTCCGACCTACTTGGGTTATTCTTTCAACTTTCTTTCATTACACATAGTAACTTTCGTTGGCACATTTTCACAAACACGTAACAGCCATACCTTTCTTTGACACTCTAAACCCAATTTTAGCTAAAGAAAAATGAAGATTAAGCAACTGAAGAGCTTGGCTGCATTTTTCTTTATTATGGGAAGTGCCACTGCTCTTGGGTACACAACGTGGCTTATGTATACTGCTGCTTCCATTCTGTTAGCTGAGGTACTTTTGATACCACTCCATCGTAGCCGTTATATTTGCCGTCTTTATCGTTACTTCCGGTTGGAACGAAAACGCCATGATTGTGATATCTTAGGTCCATTTGTGGCGCTATGTGTAGCGCCACTCTTCAGCCACAAACTGTTTAACATAAACTTGTCTCCTATTGTGATAGTAGCAATTATGTGTTACTTTCAACTGCTGCTCTATTTTGGTAGGCCCAGAGATTTTCGGGTAGTAAATGGACTCTTTATGGTTAATGTTAATATTGCTTATGGGGAGTTTGGATTTGGACCTAATGCTTGTGCATTCGTTGCTTTATTCACTTACATTGCTGTTATGTTGGGGGATCAAGTAGAGGTAGGTGCAGCTCGTGATGATGATGATGATGATGATATCCAGCATTTGATCACCTTGAATCAGATTATGTCGAATTTAATCATAGGTACATTTCGTAGTAGTAATTCTGACGATTGTTTTGTTATGGTAGTATGGAGACGGTTAAGATAGGTAGACAGTGATTATTAGGTCGATGTAAGTAGTTTTATTACTAACTGCGTTGTTGGTTAATTGGTAAAACGAGTACGGAGTGTACGGAATTGTTTCTTTTGTAAATTTGTCACGTCACTTCGTTGAACATGGAAGTTAATCGTTTGTTAATGCTAATAGTTGACCAAATATGAATCTGATTATTCCACCCCATAAGGAAATGCTGTTGTAGTCAGCCTCATTGGTACAAGTTCTAATTCCCCCGCACTTGAGCAAATATGAATCTGATTATTCAACACAACTTTAGTACATAGTCACAGATTAATTTATGTATTTGCTCCATCAATGTACTTGGGTTGGATCATATTCTCCAGAGGGATCATTGAGTTTGACTTTAGGAGATGTAAGGAATGGCTGTTTCATCCGTTGTTTATAAAAAGAGATAATTGTTCCAAGCTATCAGTTGAGTGACAGTAGGAACCAGAGGGAGAACTAAACAGCCTGCAACAAGAATTGAAAGGTTATTTGCAAACCTGTATTTTGACAACTGATCCTTATAACACTCATCCATATGACTATATGAGTTGTTTCAATAAGTGGCTTAACTAAAACTAGATGTATGTGTTACAAAGTGTGTGAAATTCAGAATCTTTAAGAGCCATAACCCTTAGAGGTACTGTCCCTAATGGAATGACACTCAACATGTCGTCATCAGATAAAGTTTTTATCTGATAGACTAGCAATCCAAAATTAACTTTTACTGATTATAGGAGTAGTACAATAGAAGGCTTTGCCTTTGTACATATAACATAAAACTGAATTAGTATAGTTACATAGCTATATATTCTTGGATTAACAATAATTAGGAAAATTTTGCCAATCATGAGCTGGATTATCATAGCAGTGCGGGTAAATAAGTCCTCTCGAATCGGTTTTCCTTTGGAGCTTAGCGTTCGAGGAAATAGTCTTTCTTCTTGGATGGGAAGAAGGAGCGATAAAAACTCCAGTTCCTTTGCTTTCCCTTTTGCAGCTCTGTCAATTTATATAGGTGACTCCTGTGATTGGACCCATCTGTTGTGGAAAGGTCTGGTGGCTTTCTCACTTGTCATGATGGTGTTAGGGAGGTTCATTATAAAAGTTCGTTTTGCTCGAGATTGGTGCATGGATATTTTTTATCTTTTTAGAAACGTATACAAGGATGTTTTGGTCCTCTGAGTTGCTTTACTACAATCCATTGTGGTATTCTTTTGTAATTCCTTGGGAAATGCTTGTGTATAATCCTATCCTTGATCTGGACGCGTAACAGAAAGTTTTACTCCCTTTTATTGCTTAAATAATGTCATTTTAAGCAGCTTTGTGAATTTCTAATTGTTTTGACTTCCGTTTCGATGAAGTAATACAAGAGGGTTATAGAAGCCATTAGATATGTTAAGCAGAGTTACTTTCTATTATTGTCTTTCATGATGAGTTAGATATAGCAATCCTTGTGTATCATGGCCATATGATGATTATGGACATTTTGTGATCAGTTCCTTTTGAAGCTCAAAACTGTAAATTTTAGTTCTGTATTCTTGAAATTAAAGCAACAGTGTAGTAGCAGCAGCTGATATGACGACAGACGATGGTTTCATATTTTGGTTTCTAAAAGTTCCACTCGTCTGTGATATTTGTGGTTATTGGAGATGTTATGGGAGAAGGAAACACCATCCTGTGTGGTTGTTACCTGTTTACATCAATAATAGAGATCGACAGAGATCAGAATAGATGAACGGTAACTTTATGTTTATACAAATTGTAGCAAGCTTTTCATTTTCAATTCCAAGGCACACATGGTTTCTTGGGATATACACATATGATTCTATTTATACCCTTCAATTCAAATTGGCAGAAGACCTCAAGGGGTCATGAGCTTTGTTGTAACGGTTGAAAATGTTGTTGTATCAATAGCATTCACTCTCTTTTAACTCTTACGGAGTACAAAACATAGCAGAGCTTCAGCTTCACTGTAACCTTTAACTATTGTATAGTGTGATTCTTACTCTAATTTTATTGCCATGAAAAGAGGAAAAATTAAGTGAACAACGTTACTTATTAAACGTCCAAAATCTTCGCAGAATGCTTCTGCCCTACTTTTTCAAAAACCAGGTTGTACTTTTTTAATGGTATTCAATTTTCACGTCTTGTTCATTTGGTGAGATTGCCATTGCTAGCTTTAGAGAATTGGAAATGCAAACTTACACGGAGAAATGGGCTCTGTTATATTCATGGGGTTCTGATTAATACCAAGGTGACAAAACCATTCACAAGTCCAGATTAAATCTGCTAATTGTTTCTTTCAAATTATATACTCTAGTAATTAGTTATGGTGATGTATTAAGAAAAATATGAGATTCTGGAGTCTAGAAGAAGCATCAAGATCAGATATGTGGCGATGCAAATGCAAGAATGAAAATGCTGAGCTATTTTTTGTACCGGTGGCTTGTGTAGGAGTGCATATCGTTATAGGCTGAATGATTATTAGCTTTTACAATGACAATTGTTCATTTAAAATCTGGCAATTGGGCACTTTTGGTCCTCTGCTGGGTAGTAATTGCTTCATATGAAATAGGCCAGCTGTGGCAGTTGTTCTGGGAATATTCCGGGCTATTTATTCCATGTATTTGTCCTTAATCAGTATCACTATCAATGAATAATTATGTTTAGCTATAGTTGTCAAGTATTCATTTACTTTTCCCCCTTTCGTTGCACTGTTCCATTGATGCGTTCTTGCAATTGCATCACTTAACGCTTTTATTACAGAGGTGGTCAATTATTTGGTGTCTATGAAGGACATTGCTCCTTTCAGGTTTCCTTTTTCTTCCATCTATACGTCTTTCTATGTTTTTCTGTGTTAAGTATTGATACATCTCACAGTTATGAAAAAAATTAAAACATGCTGTATCTCTGTATTCTTTTTCTTTTGAATGCATGAACAATAAGATATATCACGCCTTTGCCATTTATGCTACTATACGATCAATGACCACTTTTTCCAGAAAATAATAGTAATATGAAGTGATAAATACCCTTTTTACTCTTCTAAGTAGTCTAACAGCAATAACAATAACAGGAAAAACAAGAACAACAATACTAATAGAAGAAGTCATCATTAAAGGTGAACTAAAAGCTTGAAAGTCCATGGATTGCCATTTAAAATTGTAATTGTTTGAGTATGCATAAGCTTTATTTTTACATAGATTAGGTTTTTTTTTTTAAAAAAAATAAAATAAAAAAATCTAATAGATGTAGCTAAACCAAATTTTAATTAACTCTAACAGAATAACAATTTTTTTCAAAGATGTAGCAACAGAGTTTACTTTAAAGTAACAACAATTTACAATTTATATCAACACTCAACGGTAATCCCACCTTTGTTTAGGGTCGTATTTGCTCATGAACTATGTGAAATGGAACAAATTTGCCCTCTGTTAATAGTTGGGGGTCAAATATGTCTTTGCCATTACTAGGTGGGGTCAAATTTGCCCATGAACTATGCCAAATGAAACAAATTTGTCCTTATTTTCGTCGTGGTTTTAAGAAACGTGACGCCATGTATCACATAATTAAGGATTAATTTTTTTAATAGAGCCTAAATTTGAACCTTTGGCATAGTTTACGGCCAAATTTCAGAAAATCATAGTACACAAAATAATTTATCCAATTTTCGATAAGACAAAACATACAAAAGACAAAGAAAAAAGAAGAAGGTATAGACGTTTCTTGCATACATAGCGAGACAGCGGTGTCAAACAGGTGAGTCCAATCGTAGAGAAGCACGACATAGCGGGCAACTCGACCTATTTCTAAGCCACTTATCTACACATTCCGAGTGAAAACTATGGTGACAAACCGGCAAAATCTTAACCTTATCGCCATCTTGAAAAACACCTAGACATATACAACACTCTGCTTGATCACCAAAAATGTTACAGCTAGTATTAGTTCCGTAAATGGTAATAGGCAGTTTATTGATACAAGTAGGGTCAAGACCATGATGATGGGAAAGCTGGACAAGTTGCTGTGGCGGCGCGTGAGAGGAACGGCATATCCAGCGAGAGTAGAGGATAAGAATGGTGACTAAAAGAATTAAGGAGAGGAGTACGATGATGAAGAAGAGAGTAGTACCAGGGAGTTGGTAGTTGGCGTCTTCGCACTCAGCATAGTGCCAATGGAATGGTTGTGAAGCCATTGTGATAACTTGTTCTGCTTTTTAAATTCAAACTCCTATGTATTAGGGAATTTGAATAAGTAATAATATATTGGACGTGTAAAAAATAACTATTCGTATAGTTTTATTTGCTATTTTGACTCTTGAGAAGACAGGACTCAAAATAAATATAGACAAAAGGGGAATAGAATCCTAAAACAGAATTACGGAACATAAACGGGAAATCCCACTTCTTCTTTTTGGCCTTCATTTCCTTCCCCCCCCCCCCCCCCCCCCCCGCCCCCCCGGCCCCCGCGGCCCCCCCCCCCCCCCCCCCCCCCCCAGTTTTGTTGATGCCCGTTTGAAAATAGAACAGTCTACGCAACATATGATGGAGAAATATACCTTTTCTATTTTATTTGGAAAGGGGTAATCCCGTGTTACTTTTTTTTTTTGACTTGTCTCAAAAAAAGATTTTTTTCTATATTTAGTAAGTTGACAATTCACGCATCCTAAATGACAAGTATATAACCATGAAATTCTAAAGACATTTTAGTACATTATACACATCTTTAATTTAGGACCACAAGATTTAAAAGTCTCTATTTATTTCTTAAACTTCGTGCCTAGTCAAACTAAAACACTTAAATTGGGACGTAGGGAGTATTTGGGAGTAGGGCTGCGTATATGTTGGTTCGGTTCGATTTTGAAGGTTATCGATTCGACTTATCAGTTATTGGTTTATAGACATGCTAAACCTTAAAGAACCGTTACGATATCGGTTATCAGTTAATTGAATATTGATTGTTATCGGTTTAACCGTTAAAGATTTCACATGGAATTTTATCCTTACAAATTTAAAATAAAGTGGTGACACAAGAATTATCTGACGGGTTTTTTTTCCTGCAAGACGCAAGACGGATGATTATACACAATTATACACTAGTACAATGTAAATACTTCAAAGTAGAGGACAATATGCACATTTTAATAATCAAATCCTATAAAATATAGTGAAGAAATACATGAAAATAGTTCTCAAATATTAAAGTAGAGATATTTGAGAAAGTAGAGAAAGTTATCCTGCAGTTTCACAAGAGCAACTCGAAGAGGTGCAACATATAACCAAGCATAAACCCCAAGTCACTTTGTATATTGAAGGGTAAAATTGCAGTAGTAATTGAATAAATTACCATCAGGTTATCGGTTCAACTGTTACAAATAGTGTCCAAACTGAAATCCGAATCAATAATTAAATAACCTGGGACATGAACCGATACCCAAACCATTAAACCAATAATCCAAACTATTGACCCAATTATTGGTAACTGGATTATTGGTTTAACCGTTAAATTGTACAACCCAATTTGGCAGAATGCATATTAAGAATGAAAGAATTTTTTTATCATTAAAATTTGTGATCTTAAATATATTATAATATTAATATGACTACGTGTATGTTATTATTATAGTATTCTTAAAAATTAAAAGTTCATTTTTTTAAAAAAAAATATACTACTCCACAAAAAAGGAATAGTGTCACAAAATACTAAAGCATTCGCGTCAAGTACTTTCTGGCCGTTGTGATCGATTTTCTAAATAGCTTGAAGAATAAACTGAACTTTGGAATTTAGTTGATTGATTAAAACGTGAGATTATATTTGACCGTATTTTTTAATATTAATTTGAAAATTTGTGCAGTATTTATTCAGATATTGAATTTCATTTTCACTATTTTTGTATTTTTGATTTTCTTTGTTAAAATTCTGTAAAATTTGATTCTTAGTTATTAGAATAGGTAAATTTAATAGTAATTGTTTGTCTTGATTAGAATGTCCTTTCTGTGATAACTAATTAATTAAGGGAATTGCTTTTGCTTTTATTTGAATATTTCAGTATGTGTAAGGTGTTAATATGGTATAATTGAGATTCCTTTTTTTTTTTTTTTTTGAATAGTTGAAGTTATAATTTTCTATTATATATAAGTAGAAGTCGAATAAACTATGATTACCGACTTATTATACTGTATTTTGTCGAAATCGAACTTAGAAATATCGAACCATGCCAAATTAATTTGGTGTGGTAATTATAGTATTTTTAAAAATAAAAAATTAAAGTTACGGAATTGATTTTTCAATACCTACCATGAACATCTCTAACTAGTAGGCGTCTAGGCTAGTAAGCTTCGGTAGATAAGGTGCACATGATATTTTAGACGAATCCCACATTGGAATGGAAGACGAAAGTGAAGAACATTATATGGTACAACACAAGTTTACGTAGTGTATGCCCTTTTTGGGGTTTGATGTGGCATAGCTAGAAAGACAAACTCGTGAGGGCCTCCGCCTAAAATGGACAATACGTGCATGAGCTTGAGTTGTGAAAAACATGGTATTAGAGCTAGTATACTCTCTGTATGATGGCGAGGCAAACCTCAGCGAGGACGCTGAGTTCCTAAGAAAGTTGTGTGTGACGTGACGAAGGGCGGTCTGATAAGGGGAATCAAGCAGAATTGGCAAGCTTTAAGCTAGTAAGTTTCTAAAGATGAGGTGCACATGAAATTAACAATATCTGAATCCCATAATGAAATGGAAGAGAAAAATGAAAAAACTTCATAAGTCATAATAATATATATTCATATGGTATATAGAGGGATCTAGTAGCTCATGGTGGTTGGCTACCTGAATTTTCACCTTATTGGTGAGGGTTTGAATTCCCACGTTATAATTTTCTTCCCGATTTCCCTTTCCTAGGTGTGTTCATGGTTCGGTTTGGGTCGGTTATTGATTAAAACCATAACTAAACCAATTTAGTCGGTTTTTAAATGTCTAAAACCATAACCAAACCAAATAAAATAATAACCACCGGTTTTGATTATTGTCGGTTTGGTTCGATTTTTCGATTTATGACCATTGTAAGACCATGAAGACTTATCAAGTAAAACATTAAAAAGTTGAAAAAGACATGTTTTTTTTTGTTCAAACGATAACTTTTATTTATAGTTTAAGGTGGAACATACATCATAGAAACATTTTCACTATTAGTGATAGTGTAGTACTCAAGTTACCCAAAGTTGCTAAACTATTACATATAGAGCTAAAAACTAATTTAGTAGTGGCTGCACCATTTTTGTCATCTTAATATACATACTTGGAAATAAAGTAAAGCATATGAGCTTTTAGTTGTTGTTACAAACATACATATTAATGAAACATAAAGACTACCTAAAATTAAAATGAAAATATATGAAATAAAAAAACTTTGGGTAATGATCCCAAACTTTGGGGCAGTACTTGCATTTTGCCCTCAATTCTTCCATTTTTATTAAAAAAACTTTGTGTAATGATCCCAAACTTCAGATGTTTTTCTATCATTATCCCCAAGGCAAGGGTCTCGACTACAAGGAGTTGTCCTTTTCTGCTTTTTAGGAGGATTACCCACGGAAGAAGTATTAGGGCATTACCATGTGCTTGAGTTGAAAGCAAATGCCGACAAGCATCGAAGTTCTTCTATAGGAACCTCCAAATCTACAACCTCCGTCCTTTTCATATGAAAAATATTAAAAGTTTAGGACCCATTCAGACAAGAAAAAAGAAAGGTATAAATTCGAAAAAAAGAAAAGAAGAAACAACCTAAAATCACATGGCTGACAAAGAAAGACTAAAAATTTAAGTTAAAGACATTAGACTCTAATGTGAGCTTCTGTCAGTAGATTTACACTTAACACTTAAAGAGTTAAAAGACTTAAAGACATGGGCTTAGACATATTCTTAAAAAGATGGGCCTCAAGCAATCATGTGAAATAAGTAGACCAAAAATTAAATTAATGATTAAAGGGTATAAAATATTTATCATTATTTAAGAAAAACTAATATTATACATATAAATAATTATAAAATTTATGTACATAATTTATCGGTTTGGTTTGGTTATTTATTCGGTTATTTTTTAATAGAACCATAACCAAACCAAATATTATCAGTTTTTAAAATTTAAAACCAAATCAAACCAAATTATCAAACCAAACCAAATGTCGGTTTTTTTATTCGGTTTGATTAAATTTTCGGTTTGATTTTGGTTTTGGTTTTAACCAAAACCGTGAACAGCCCTACCCCTACCCCATGTAATTTTTTTTTAAAAAAAGTCTCAGATGGTATACACATTTTTTGCGGCCCTATGTAACGTAGTTTTACAAACAAAATCGTATAGGACTAAACGCAAAACAAATAATACGTGTCGTTTCATGAACTTGGATTTAGACAATTTCGTTGCTTCAAGTTCAATACTTATCCTGATCGAATAGACCTTTCCCGTTTTCAGAAAAAAGATGAGAAGGGAATTTATCTCAATTTCATAGCTGACGTCCACATCATTTCAGGCTTCAGCATAAAAGATGTTTTTGTCATTTCTATTGACCGTGAAATTTATCTTTTTAGCTTGAATTTGAAGTGCCAAATATTCCAAGTTTTAAGCATTTTTCAACTCGGAGATCTCTCCAGCATTTGCTAAACTCCTTTCACTGGCTGGATGCATTGATCTCCATACACATGGTTCATTGCACCGAGTAGTAACACTACAAGAAAACATGCGATTAGCTACATAGTTTAACTAAGAAAATTAGACCCCAAGCTAATATGAATTATTAGCTACAAATTTAACCAAATGGAGTCCTATTTCCTAACACATTTCTTTGTTTGAATATTTAATCACATTATAACTAGGAATTAACTAGGTATAATCCCGAGCTATGTTATATCTAGGAGAGTTTTCTATAATTCTATCCAATCTATAGCTAACTTTTTGCGGGAATTCTAACCGAGGTTAATTTCTCTTTCTTCAAAAAAATATGGTTTAACTAGGGATAACGTCCATCAAAACATAGTTGGGAAAATTCCCATGCCAGATCTATAATAACTAATAGAAGCTTGGTAAGTGCCAGTCACAACTCTTGACGTTTTGTTGCGATAAAGGCGCTTTCTACCGAAGACGTATACATTAATGTAGCACTGCAGCTAAAGTCACTTTACAAACAACTGTGTTGCAATAATTCAATTCAGTCAAATATTTTCCTCCTCCTCCCACATACTCTCGAACTATCGCTCGAAACATGGAAAGGTCGTTATGTTATTTTCTTTTTACTCTTCTACTTGTTTTCTCTCTATAAGAAAATAATTATTCTTTCTTTTCGTTTGGTGATTAATAAATTTTAAAATATGAAACAAAAACTGAATATATAAATGATTTGGTTTAGGTGGTTATAATTCGTTTTTTAGATGCAAATTAACCTAACTCATTTTGTCTAATGGTTCGAGCTATTACCCTTTTATTGATTTAATCCATTTTGATTGACCGAATATAATCTCACCCACTCAATTTGTCCCCCTCCACTAAGACATACACGTATATGGTGAATTTCAAAATGTTTAAACTAACGTTATAATAATTGTGTGAATGGAGAGACTGATGCATGTATTAACCCACAAAAGAAGCTAGTTAGGTGGTTGAACAGTGACAAGAAGAAGTTAGGGGACTTCGCAAGAAAATAAAAAGGTAAAGCAACATATTCCTAATTCCTTCGATTAAAGTTTAAGCAGAAAAAAGATAAAAGAGAATGATTAAAAGCTAAGTACCGTAAACCTCCTTGATTGGTCCCCAATTTCTATTCCTACGGAAGCAAGTTTCATTCTGGGATTTACTTTTGAAATTGAGTTGAAAAAGGCGGACCTGAAAAAGTATATGTTCTCTTCTAATGGTACATGAGTATTATGTCCTACTTTTAATAAATTCATAACTAGTTAACGAGGTATTCTGTATTATATTTCATCTGCTACATATTGTATGGTATTTTTACCTGGGCACAACTCTTAATAAATTTACTCACCGTTTGAAAGTAAGAGGTGTTTTCATTAAATTTCCCTTATTAATAATATCTAATAAAAAATTATTACTTTTAGACTAAGGGTGTGTTCGGTATGGAGGAAAATGTGTTTTTGAAAAATAAGTGAATTTCTACTTATTTTCTCATGTTCGGTTGGGTAGTGAAACATAAGTGAATTTCTTACTTATTTTCTCATGTTCGGTTCGTTGGTAGAAAAATATTTTTCTAAAAATACCACCCATGCCCCACTAACCCCACCCCAACCCCACCACCCCATACCACTCCAACCCTGACACCCACCTGAACCCCCACAACCCACCGCCCACCCCAAGCACCCACCCTCCACCACCCACCCCACCCACCCCAACCAAATCCCAGCACTTTATCTTCACCCACGCTACCCCATACCACAACCCACCCCAACCCCACCCCACACCGTCGTTTTATCCAACCCTCCCGTCCACTCATTCCCTCCCAAATTTTCTATTTTATATATTTTATTTAAATTTTATAAAAAATGGGAAACTTTTTCTTATCCACCCCACCACCACATGCTATCCCTCACCACCCACCCCACACCAAATTTAACTAGGGCTGGGCATAAATACCGAAAATTGAAAAATCGAACCGAACCGAACTTCAAAAAACCGAAACCGAAAGAACCGAACCGAACTAGCTTGGTTTGGTAATTGGTGTCCACCTTCAAAAAATCGAAATCGAAATAGCCGAACCGAAATTTGATAAAACCGAACTGAAGAACCGAACGCCCACCGTAGTTTATTCTCTTCTTGACAAGTATATTCTCTCACATTTGGTCAGAGCTTGGAGAAATTAGGAGCTGTATTGATGTAAAGGCTACTCGAACCAATTTTTTCTTAATAGTTTAATTATTTTGCCATTACTTGGTAGGACCATATTCTGTGAAATCAACTTAGAGGAGATACTCTTAGGTTGATTATAGTTTTTTACTCTTGCAAAGCATAGTTATTCATTTTGTAATTGATTTCGTTATTTTCATTATTAATAAAAAAATTCGCTAAGCTCGCTGCTCAGTGGTATAATATTAGTTAATAAAAAAAAATTTCAAGCGTAGGTCTATAGGAATATTTCAACAAACTCGAACACTTTATAGTTTACGTTTTTAGAAACACCAGCGTTCGGTGTTTCGGTTTAAATTAAAATTTAATACATTATCCAAAAAAATTAAAAGAGTCCAGGCCCATTAAGTTTAAGCCCAAAAAAATCCCAAGTAACAAGCATTCTTTTGCTTTTGTATCCCTAATTTTTTACTTCAATTGAGAAAATCAAATATCCTTAACAAAGGAAGGTGACTAGGATGTGTTTTTAGGATTGATGTATGTCCTTTATGTGTTTTCTTAATTATTCTTACTGTATGTATATAACACCTAGTAATCCTATATCATGGTTATGGTTTTTTGTTCTTGTGTATTCTGTTTGTTTGATTTTGATTTCAATTTATTAGTTTTATATTTTATTGCTTTTGAGAATATGAATTAGTGTAAACGGAATCGCTTCTAATATCATATCGAAAAAACCGAATTGAAAAAATCGAAACCGAACTTCAAAAAACCGAAACCGAAAGAACCGATCGGTATTCGGTGTCCACCTTCAAAAAACCGATACCGAAATGCATTAATTTCGTATGTCAGCTAATATATTCCCAATACTAACCAGAGAAAAAGATTTTCAGAAAGGGTTAAGCATTAAAAATGATTTGGGCTTTGGAAATGATTCCCTAAAACATTAAACCTAAGTAGAAGACAATTTGGGAAGATGTTTCTTTTTCTAAAGGCAACACTTTACGCCTTAAATCAATTCAACCAACACGTAAACCCCAAAGATCTTTTCCAAAACCAAATAAATAAAGGATAAAAGGTTCTTCATTTTCCAAGAGGGTAATGAATAAAGGATAAAAGGTTCTTCACTCCTTATGCCTAAAAAGTACCTTCCGTAACAGAGGCTTACATTAGATTTTTTTAAAAAAAATAAGTGCACTATTATGAAAAATTGGGTTTATGATTTACATTTGACGGGTTAAATATTTAGATTTTTAACACTTAGCTCATCTAAACATTTGAAACTACATATTCAAAACTATTTTTATGCAATTTTAGTAACTTTCCACATGTATCTATATTTTGTATCGAAAATATTGGGATCAATTAAACTATTGATTATATGTTACATCTTCTACTGTTGTTATAGACATTCAATTTAATTATACAAATTTTGATGACGATAACAGAAGGAGAAGAAGTTCAATATGTCAAACTTGGAGACTTCGAAAGCATAAACCAATATGAAAGGAAAAAAAAATAAAAAATACTGCATTACAATCAAGAGGGACACCAGGCATGTCCATCCCCTATGGATGGGCCCAACTTTACAAAAAAAAAAAAAAAAAAAAAAAAGGAAGAAAAAAGGAGAACTTAACGAGGCAATCGTGAGATTTGAATATCATGGGTCAATAAAAAAAAAAAAAAAAAAAAAAAAAAAAAAGAGGGGGGGGGGGGGGGTGGCGGACAGCATTTGTTCACGTGAACCCATGCCCCAACTTATGGATATGCCCCTGTTCTGTAATAGTCTGTACTTAATATAACCTTACATTTCATTAGATTCATTTCAAGGTTTTGATAAGGATCCTTTTTGTGAGAATCAAATGGAGAAATCAGATATATCGTGACTACTGATTCTACCAAATGAAGAAATCAAATGGAAAGTAATTACATTAAAAATTCTAAGGACGATTTGAAGATACTGAAATTATTACTTCGATTACCTATTGCAATTGGTATCACTTTAGTTTTTTGTATGTTCTAATTTCATGAGGATATTACAGTGCTTCATGACCCGAAGTTTCAAATTGGTTTCATGTTAACATGTTCATTATTTGTATCAATTCGTTATATTTATCCTTTGTTTTTGCATAATCTTGACAACTGAATTCTCACTTTCTCGGTTAAAATTTCAGAACCCTAAGTATAATTATATTTCTCTTACGATAATCTCAATGACAATCCTATATATAACAGCACCATTCTTTGGATCACTAATGTGTTAGTTAAATTCTATCAAGATGGAGAAGTTCAAACCACAATCAATTTAACCTTTGCAATTTTACCTGAGACACATGTTTATTGGATTGGTATGTATATTGTTGGTGATCGTCCTTCTAGTCATGCCCAAGATTTTCTATAAGACTAAATGGAATAATTTAAATTAGTGATTACAAAGTACTTTCTCACATACATGTCAATCTTTTTCTTAATACTTCACCCAGTCTTTTTCTGGCAGAGTGTTGTATTAGCAAAAAGTTAAAAGAGGAAGACTGGGTCTGACCTCAGTTACAATACTTATTCGGTGATCCTATCACCCCAAAAGAACCAGAAGAGGGGACAGACCAAAATAGTCAACTTCTGGTAAACTACCATCTAACTAACATAAAAGTTAGCTTTGTCAAATTTAGTTCTAATTCCAGGCGTTTGGCACTTATCAAGTTGAAAGGGACCTTTAAATTTTTGGGCAAATACAAAAAGGGAGTGTACAATATGGTTTTGGGCAGAGGCTAATTTAGCCCAAACTATGGTCTAACCATGGGCGAATCTATCAGGTAAATTATGGGGCACGTGAACCCATAATTTCTCCATATATAGGTATTCTATGTATATAGATATATTCAAAATTTTGGTATAATATTACCTGTTGGCACCCATACTTTAAGAAGGTTGTATCGTGCATTTGGTTAAACTTGAGTTATTTACCTAGAGGAATAAGGATCAAATCCCACTTAATACAACTATTCCTCGTTTCTTTTAGTGATGCTCCCATGTTTAGAAATTCTAAATCCGTCTCTGACTCTAACATTTGTCAATTGTTGGTATAAAAGTTACTTTCATCGAAGGATGGAAATGCAGTTGCAAGCCATGCGCCGCATCGCCAGGGCAGGCCTATATATAGTAGTGACGGGACAAATTTGGTTTACGAAGAAAAGAGTTAGGGCTTGGGACTAAGGAGGTGATTTTGAGCTGTGATCCAAGCTTACCATCCGAGGTTAGTATTATGTGATATTTTGGGTGAATAATACTCAATATCTAGCTCAAGATTGCAGTTGGCATTGGAAAAAGTTGAACTCCCTTAAGGGAATGATGTCTGGTTGGTATTAGGGTGGACAGTATTGTTTGACTTCATCAGGTGAATAATCAATATCTAGCAGTTATGTAACAATGCTGGGGAATCTGACAAAACTCAGAGAGGCTGACTTGATATGGATCTCAGTTATGTTGCCAAGACACAGACAGGGCCGGCCAGAGGGTAAGACCTCTAAGGCCATTGCCTTAGGGGGCCCATTTTCTAACTATAGTAAGTGTATATGTTATTTTTTATGAAATTTTTTATTAAAAAGTATAGTGTAGAAACTATGAAATATTTACTCTCTCCATTTTAAAATAATTGGTATCTTTCACTTCCCGAGAGTTAATTTAATTAGTATTCGAAATTAATTAGATTTGATTAATTCAATATATTAAAAGTTAGATATTAAAAAACTATACGAAAAGTACTGTAAGTTGAAATTTTTCTCGTATCAATATAATGAAAAGATACATATTTAAAATGTTGATCAAAATGTATATGATTTGACTCTTTAAAATTAAATATCATAAGTATGTTGGGATGGAACGAGTATAATTTTTTTTTTTAAAATTATGATTGATATTAGTTGAAGAAAAAAATCATTTAGATTTTTCCATTACCTCTAAATATTGAGCTTTTTGTGTCATCTACATTTGTCATTGAATAAATGACACAAAATAAATTAAGGTCTCGTATTGCAGTATGGCTTTAGGCCACTGAATTTGTTGAGCTGCCCCTGGACAGAGATTTCTGGAGTGGTTGGCTTGCCAAGATAGGCTACTCACAATTAAATAGAATGAATTGACTAAATATCCCTATGGATGATGAGAAATGTTGCTTGTGTGATGATGGAATTCTGGAAACAAACCTGCATCTGTTTGGTGATTGCATGTGGATATCTGAAGTAAGGAGTGTGCTGAGCAATTGGATATGAGTGCAAACAATACAAGCTGATGCGGCACATAGTATACAATGGATCAAAAGCAGGAGATGGAAACAGTTTAGAAAAGAAATTGTTGCTGCTGTTTGGGGAGCCATGATATGCTATACATGGCAAGCAAGGAACTCGAAGATATTTAGGAATACAACTGTAAATAAAGAGTTTGTAATAGCTCAAGTCCAAAAGTATATTAGGGGAAGAATACAACACACAGTAGCTCTAGAAAAGCTAAAAAATGTCAGTACTTGATGTATGGGGTAAAAGCGCATATAGACCCGCTCACGAGACTGGATACTCGTCACGACCACATGGCCTGTCCTCGAGGACGTTACTTCGGAAAAAGGAAAAGGCGCCCTCATCCTAGGGTGGAAGGAATGTACAAAGTGAAAGATATCCCATCGAAAATAACTCTAGCGGTAGTTCTAGAGTCGAACAACGCCATGATAGAACGCATGGAAAAGCTCATAAGTATAGTCGCTGGGGGAACACCTGTTAAATGCCCTACGAATAATCCAGAGGTTATTAAGGTGCCTGGGACTCCGAGGTGGACGCGGAACAGATGGAGCTGGAGCCAGTCAAGCAGAGTATAGAATTAGCGAGAATCGCCATGCTAGAAAATGAGCCCCACGACCGGATAGCCAAATCCCCCGCTCATTCCGAAGAAGTTCAAAATGTCGGATATACCCAAGTATGATGGAACCAAAAATCCGGAGGAGCACATAATGATCTTCGAAGCGTCCATAACTAGAAATGACCTCAAGCGGCATGAGATTGAATCAGTCATGCTGAAAAAATTATAGCACACACTCGTTAAGGGGGCGCTTTCTTGGTATAATCTCTTGCCTGAAAATTCTAATAACTCTTTTGTTGCTCCGATACGTTTGTAAAAGCTCATGCCGAGGCTCGAAGAGTTGAGACACACAAAGAGGACATCTTTGCTATAAAACAGAGGAACGATGAGACGCTCCGCAATTACGTGGAAAGATTCCAACGGGAGGGGATGCTGTTGTCCGCCATACCGGAAGACTAGGCTGCTGCGGCATTAGTAGATGGTTTGAACATCAATGGTTCAGAGACATCGACAAAATTAAAGGAAAGCTTGAGGGAGTTCCCGACCAAGTCTTGGAACGAGGTGAATAACAGATATACAACCAAGATGAGAATAGAGGACGACCTCAGTACTGCTCCCGAGGCAGACATGAGAAATAAGCCACAGGAGAGGCCTATGAATGTCCTCCCCACAAGACAAAGGAACCCGAGAGACTGGTATAAACCGTATGCAACTCGCCTCCCTCCAAGGGGCGACGCAAGGACCCGAAGACTGCGGTATGATCAAGGCCAACCCAGGAAAGTAAAGGAGATACCGTTATGAAAGCCATCAAATGATTCGGGCCCCCGAAGTGTGGCGTCATATAATTGCAATGTGGAAGCTGTGGAGCTGGTCATGGCTATAAAAAAGATGAAAGAAGTAAGGTTTTCGGTAGTGACACGTTCTAACCTAAATAGACGCGACGTGGAGTTGTGGTGTGAGTTCCACACCCTTCCCGGACACTCAACCGAAGACTGTGAGCACCTACGTTATAAGACAGTGGACTTATTACAAAACGGAAACTTAAAGGAGTTCATAAGCAATTGATTCAAATACATTCGGGAGTAAGAAACTGGGACTTCGCATGAACAACGGATGCCCCCGGGCACGATCAATATAATTTTCAAAGGGAAGACTGTCAGAGCGATAGTTCAAGATCCTCATGACCCGAAGCCTTTTCCTTCCAAAAAAGGAGGGAGGAATCACTCGGAGGTCCATGTTACGTTCAAGGCTGCGGAGAGGAGAAACGTCGGTGGTCTACATACCGACGCACTGGTAATATCCCTTCAAATCTCAATTTTTTATATTAAGTGTGTGCTTGTCGATCCAGGTAGCGCTGCGAATGTGGTACAACTCTGAGTTCTCAAGGAAATGTGGTTGATGGAGCAAGTACTCAAGGTCCTGATCGTATTCAATTTATCAAGTGAGACTGCTGATGTTCGGCCAAAAATGCATATATTTAGCCATTGTTGCCTCACATTTTAGTACTTTTAATTGTCTTTTGAGTATTAATTATAGTAATTTGTGCTTAATATTATATTTTACTGTGTAGGAATAAAATAGTGTGAAGATGAAGAGATTTGGAGCAAAATTGAATAAAAAGCGGAGAAAAAAATGGGGAAAAGAAAAGGAGACAAGTGAGAGGCAGAATGATTTGCTAATGATTGGAAAATAAAGAAAGCAAGGAATTGAAAGTTAGGAATTGAAAGTTACGTACATGAAGGCCAACAATTGTAAGTTAGGCAGAAGTGGAATTTTCAAAGCGTCAAAGGAAAGAAAAGAAAAGAATGCGGAGCGAAACAAATGTGCTGCTGAAAAGAAAGACGCTCGCTTTGCACAGTGCCACGCAAACTATTTTTTTCCAAATATAATTACTTCTTCCTATTTTGTTTTGGACTGGGTTTTTTCCTACACCTATAAATATTTCATAAGCCACAATTCTTAGACATCTTTGGCATAAAACACAAGTTTGGAGGCTAGGGTTCCTACATAAATATTCTTTCTTTTATTTAATCCTTGTTTATGGGAATTTCTTGGTGACAATTAAGATTGATACTCTTGTTGTGCTTATTTCTTGATCGACATTATTTTTAATCAAGTAAGTTATTGTTATTTTAATTATTCTTGTTCTTCAACGTTTCTCAAGGGAGTAGCTAACCCTAGGACTTGCCCATTTACTTTGTTTGAAACTCGGAAGAGGAAGAACGGGGTTGGGATAGAATAATTAACATGAATTTGGGGCGTTAACCCTCATCTAATGGAAATTGACCTAGGAATAGGCGATACAACTTGTAGCCATATTCGGGTATTCTTAATGCTCCTAATTGCTTGAGGGATCTTCAATTGGGTAGTCTAGTTAATCTTCGGGAGAAGTTAATTTAGAGTCATTATCCGAGGCTAAATAAAATAAACTTGCTATTATTTATAATTCGTGAAATATATTGGATCGTTACTTGAGAAGTAGTTTCCTTTATTCCATTCTTGTGGCCATTGATCAATTTACTTGCTTGCTAGATTATAGTTTATATTTCTGTATTTTATCAAAACCTTATCAAAAACCACCATTGATGCGTTCGGTCTAGCTATTGTTAGTGATAAATCCTAATCTGCTTAAATTGCCTACATATTATTCTCTGTGGGATTCGACCCCAACCTTGTTGGGTTACTATATTTGATAACGTCCGCGTTATACCATTATTAGGTGTAATTTGAGCGTATCAAATTTTGATCGAGCTAGTTACGCATGTGAAAGGGGTGTCTTCAAAGGCTCTGTTTGACATATTGGAAGGAGACATGCTCTACAATCTAGTGATAGGGAGACCCTGGCTGCACAACATGAAGGCAGTCCCCTCTACTTTCCATCAAGTCATGAAATTTCCCACCCCTTGGGGAGTAGCTCAAGTCCAGGGGGACCCAGGGCCTAGCTAAGAAAACAAAACCCTGATGACTACTGGGGATGACAAAAGGGATGATGAATAATGATCTTAGAGCCTAGCCTGTGGCCGAACATAAAGAAGGAGTGCAATAGGTAAAAGGCCCATCCAGCGACGGTTCACAGGAAAGAATACCAAGAGAGTTTGTCACACCGGACGAGGCGGACATGGGGAGTATCACTCCCGAAGACCTGGAACTCACTACATCTTTGTCTAGACCTACCGAATGAATATGTATACATGGGCTCGGGCCTGGAGCTAGAGTTTCGAGAGAACTGCTTATGTTTTTAACATATAACATGAATAGATTCACTTGGTTGGGTTAAGATGTTCCAGGCGTCTCTCCGGAGTTAGTCTTCCGTAAGCTAAGCCTGATTCGTGATTGTTAGCCAATTAAGCAGAAAAGGCGCCCAATATCAGCAGAGCGTAGTCAATTCGCTAAAGAGGAGGTGGCCCGACTCATTGAGTATAGAGCGGTGAGAGAGGTGAAATATCCGGATTGGCTGGCTAACGTCGTGGTACTCTATAAAAATCCTGATGGCTTTCGAATGTATTTAGATTTGAAATATTTAAATAAAGCATGCTTGAGGAACTCGTACACTATGCCCCGTCTCTATCAGGTGGTCAATTCAGTGGTCGGGCATGAGCTGCTCAACTTTTTGGACGTGTTCTCAGGGTTTGACCAAATTTGGTTAGACCCCGAGGACTAGGAAAAGACTTTATTTATCACGGAGCACGGGACTTACTGTTATAATGTCATGCCTTTTGGCTTGAAAAATGCTAGGGTCACCGTCCATCGGTTGACTCGTTAGATGTTTCAACATCAGATAGGTCGGAGTGTCAAAATTTATTTGGATGACATAATTGTTAAATCCCCGGGAACAGAGGAACACATAAGACATTTGCAAGAAGCATTTGATATTCTTCGTGCCCATAACTTAAAGCTGAACCCAGTAAAATAAGTTTTCGGAGTAGGCTCCGGCAAATTCTTGGGGTTCATCGTGTCTAACAGAGGTATTAAGGTCAACCTGGACCACATTCGGGCCATCGAACAAATACCAGACATCTTTGATAGCTCCAAAAAAGTGCAGAATTTAGTCGGGTGAGTGGCTTAATTGGGAAAATTCATATCACGGTCATCCGAGCATTGCCAAAGGTTCTTTAATGTGTTAAAAAAAAATTGAATGGACCTGGGAACGTCAATAGGATTTGAGGGATCTGAAACAATACCTATCAAACCCTCCCTTGCTTGCCAGACCGGAGGAAGGAGAACCCCTACTGGTCTATTTGGCCTCTTCGAAAACCGCGGTAAGTGTTGTGCTCATTCGCGAAGAAAAAGGTACGCAATCCCCTGTTTATTATATCAGTAAGAACCTAACTGAGGCCGAGCTATGTTACTAGCTCCTCGAAAATCTAGCCCTGGCTCTAGTGGTCACGGCCCGAAAACTAAGGCCAATTTGCGTGGTACCTACATTTCTTTTAAGAAACATCTTGTACAAGCCCGAGCTTTCGGGCAAGTTAGTAGGTTGGTCGATTGAAATATGCACGTATGATGTCACTTATTGACCCCGAACTACCATTAAGTCACAAGCCTTAGCGGATTTTGTTGTTGACTACAGTCCGGGCATGATGCCCTGTGCCTAAAAGAAAGCGATCCGGGAATCTGAAGTCGCTTCCGGGGAATGGGTCATGTATATGGATAGGGTCATAAATGCAAAAGGGACGGGGTTGGGAATTGTCTTGACCACCTCTTCGGAGGCCACGGTTAGGCAAGCCATTAAATGTTTACCTTTAACTAACAATGAGGCCGCGATTGCAGGATTGGAATTGGTTCGAGGACTAGGGTTGAAAATGTGGAATTAAAAAGTAATTCTCAGCTGATCGTAAACCAAATCCTCGGCAAGTACGAAGCCAAAGATGAGCGGATGTAGGAGTATTTGAAAAGAGTTGTGACACTATTGTCCCACTTCCGACAATGGAAAGCGACTCAACTCCCTCGAGAAATGAACGCACAAGCAGATGTGTTGGCAAACCTGGGTCTTCGGCTAATACGGTGGAGGTAGGGTCAGGTTCTATAGTTCACCTATTTCACTCCATCCTGGACCTGAGCTTGCATAAGGTAAAACCACTAGCTTGACATGGGACTGGCGGAATGACATCGTGAATTACTTATAGAGAGGGACTCTCCCCGATGATACCAAAGCCGCACGAGCTATAAGAATCAAGGCCGCGTGATACTGCATGGACAAGGGGGAGTTCTACTGTAGGTCGTACCTCGGACCACTGGCCAAATGTCTGGGGCTGACGGAAGCAAAATATGTGATGAAAAAAATACACGAGGGAAGTTGCGGGAATTATTCCGGATCCGAGTCTTCGGTTCGGAAGATAGTAAGAGCTTTGTACTACTGGTCACGAATGGACGAAAATTCTAAAGCTTTCATTCAAAAATGTGACAAGTGTCAGCGGCACTCTCCTATTATACACCAGCCTGCCGAATTGCTCCATTCGGTAATAGGCCCGTGGTCCTTCTTAAAGTGGGGGATGGATATCGTAGGTGTTGACACCTAATTTTGACCCTCCAATAATTTTATTTAATTATTGGGAGTTCTTGAATCTCAAACGGAGTGAAATATGTATTTTACAAATCAAAATGATTTTTACGAAATTATTTCGATAACATTTTGCCATTTCATTTGGAAAAATAGTTTCAAATATATACTGTAGGTGATTTTAAATATTTTGCATATTTTCCCATAAATATTAAATGCATTTGTCAAAATAATTTCAAAATAGTTTAAATAATTATTTAAGTAATTCTTTAAATTATTAATATGAAATTGACAAATATTTTACTTTGTTAAATCAGCAAATTGATTAATTAGATAAGATCAATTGCATCTCAATTTTGTGATTTATTTGGCTATACTTGCAGTTATTTCCAAAATTAATTACAAATTGAATCTCTATTAATTGCATGATTTAATTGTGGTTGTAATTGAAATAGTCAATTGTTTGCTATGTGATAACTAAAACTATAATTAAAATAATCATCTTATGCATTTGGTCACACTTGAAAAGGGTTAATCGATTTTGATTTGGCCATAATTGAAGTGGTTAATTAATTGTCACACTTTTTAAAACCGACTGTTTGTTAAATTAGTTTTATTGCACGTTTTTCCCTTTTTGTATACATGTATATACACCTGTATACATGTGTATATGTATACAAAATGGGCCATTTTCCCTTTCTTTTTATTTTAAATAACCAGGCCCAGTCCATAAGGACCGGACTCGGCCCAACTATGCATATATACGTATAACCATATAAACGCAGACCTCATAAGGTCTCGTTTTCCTCTTTGCTAAGGGTTCTCAAAGAAATCCTAGCCGCCACCCTCTCTTCTCGTCAACTTGCCTGAAATGGCAGAGGAGCAGACTGCAACAGGCTTTTCCAGGCTTTGTATGGACATTTCGAGCAAAGCTCTTAATGAGCTTTGTCTGTTCCACCCAAAGACCATTGTTGGTCAACCATTTCAAAGGTAAAAACACCTCTCTCTACTTGTACATCTGAAGATCTTAATCGTTTTTGTTTGATTATCATATTGAATACACTATTTTCATTGGCTATTGGATAATGGAGGGATTTCCCCCTCTATTTCTACTCGTCCCACATCGAAAAGTAGGGTTTCAACCTTCAGATTTGGGATTCTATATAAGTAACCCCATATCTCACAATTTCGACATCCATTCATCAATATTCATACACACAAAGTCTTAAATTAAGAGCAAATAGATTCAATATACCTAGGGATCTAGCACTTAGCTGGAACCTTTAACTTGTTGAGTCATTTAGTTTAAAAATTAACTTATTTTTGTTTGTGGCTGAACCTTGGACTCAAATTTCGGCTCAAGACTGCACACAAGAAAGGTAAATACTCTTCCTTTTAGTTATTTTTTATTTCTGGTTCATCTGTGTGTTTGCTAGTTTAGTTTAGCCTAGCTTTGTGTTAATTAGTAATTGGCTTGTTTATAGTAGTTTGTATATGTTTAGTGGTTAGTTTAGTTCAAATTTAGCTTAGTTCAGTTATTGGCCTGTGTAAACATGATTATTTAGCTTGTATTGTTGCTAATAAGTAGTAGTAACATATAGATGTGTTTACTTAGGTTGTTTTTCCTACTTACTTTTAGTCAAATGTGACCTTAATATGATAATATGTTGTTAGAGTAGCCAAGCCATTAGTGTGTATTGGATGCTCTGAATATTATTTCTAAGCTAGCTTGGTTAGTTAGCCATTATTGCTATGTTTATCATGTTCAGTTTGGATTAATACAAGCTAAATATTACCTACTTGAACATGTGTTATGATGACCCTCAGCATGTTATGTTTTAGCCTAATCCCTATTTAGCATGTTATAGGCTCTAGTCAGTCTAAAAAATAATGGCAAACCTTGTATCTGTTTAGCATTTGTGGAACCATTGGGAATGTTACCGGGGTACAACCTAATCTAGTTGTTGTTCCCATTGAGTGTGTGTTTAAATTAGACTACTTGGCCACTGACATGTTTATAAGCTTGTTTAAATTGAATATTGTTCAAACTCATGCTATGTGTGATATTTGCCAATCCATCAGTTTGACTATAAGTTGTTCTGGTTGAGTCTTGTTTAACTATGTGTAATAAACATGCCTATGAACTCATTTGATGCTTTAATCACTGTTAGCCTACCTGACTATTAGCTCGTATATGGGTCTGCCTAAATGCTCTATGTTAATATCACCACAAGCTCATCAAGATAACTTCATATGCTAGCCTGTCTAGTTAGTTAGTCTGAATATGGTTGGTTAACACGTCTAGTAATTGTTGAATAGGAAAATCAATTTGACTCCCATATATGCATATGATTGATTTGATAGTCCATGTTGTAACAGCCCAGCCTACTAGTGATATTGTCCGCTTTGGGCCTAGTCCCGCACGGCTTTAAAATGCGTCACTCGGGGGTAAGGCATGCTTACTTATATACCGAACACATATCGTGTGTTTTGCCGATGTGGGACTCTTCTCCTAAGTTGAGGTGTCACATACACCCCCTCTTATAGACTCAGCGTCCTGGGCGAGGTTTGCCACCGCATGGGATTTGCCTAGACTCAACACTGAGGTTTGCCCCGCCTACTCGGGATTAGCCTAAACTCGGTTAAACTCTAGCCCACTATCGACAAGGTCACAGGAGTGGCTCTGATACCATCTGTAACAGCCCAGCCCACTATTGATATTGTCCGCTTTGGGCCTGGGCTCGCACGGTTGTAAAACACATCACTAGGAGGTAAGGCATGCTTACTTATATACCCAGCACCTCTCCTGTGTTATGCCGATGTGGGACTTTCCTCCTATGCTGGGATGTCACATATAATACCAATTTGTCACACCCCTACCGGGAGTATGACGGGCTCGACCGTGGCGGGAACACGACTTATCCGTTACTTTGAACATTATAAACCATAACTCAAAAAACACTTGTACGCAGAAAAGGCCCAACATAGGAATATCCGATCATTCAGCACATATGTTCATATGCAGACCGACAAGGTTGCCACAACATAACGTATATCATAAAGCCAGCAAGGCTGACAGTAAAGTATTAAGAGCTCAAAATAGGGCCGGCAAGGCCTCCAATATATTATACAACAATATGAACCAGTGAAGCTATAAAATATCTAACTGTACACACACGTCTACGAGCCTCTACATATAATACAAATGATCATAAGGACAATACCAAATAGGCACGACTCGAAGTAAGTGGGGTGCTCCGAGAAGAATTCGATAGAACACCTACGGGTCGATCCGTCGCCACCGCCTACTGTGGGCATGAGCGCGACGTCCACAAGAAGGGACGTCGGTACGAATAATGTCTTGAATATGTAAGGCGTGAATAACAACATAATATAGATATGAAAGGTAACATGGAATAAGAGAGATAACCTGTACATCTGGATGCCTCATAAGGCGGATGTCATGCATGCTTGGCCTTTTAAAAAAAAAACTTTTAATACATATATATAGTACCATGCCCGGCCATTAAGGCTCGGTGTTATATATATAGTATCATGCCCGGCCATTAAGGCTCGGTGTTATATATATAGTATCATGCTCGGCCATTAAGGCTCGGTGTTATCATCATTAGCTCGCGTCCAGGCCTCCCGCGTCCGAGGCAATATCATAACATGCCCACTGCAGTGGTGTGCACATCTACGTGCCCTGCCCGGCCGACTATAGCGCGGCGCGGTGTGAGAAAATACATACATATATATAAAGCATGTATGAGAGCCCAATCAAAAGCCACAACTATATCGGAGTGATGTAAGGTCTATATCCTCTGATTATATTATGGATCAATGATCATCGTTTATCCCTCCTTGAAGGAACAAGGGTCATAAGGTGAGATTACCAATAATGAAGGAAATTAAGAAATTGCAAAGTAAGCTCAATCAACTTATAATAATATAAAGCTCATGTACTTGGAAATCTCTATGAATAAAATCATATCATAATATCATGAAATCCGTATGCCTTGGAGCTTTGATAAATAAATCTCTCATAATCATCGTCATGGTTATAAAAAAAAAAAAATTATTCATATTTAGCACCATAAAAACTTTAAGAGTCATGAATCTCTAACATTCTTGGAAATGAGGATTTTTATAGAATTCATGTATGGGTTGGTAGGAAAAGAATCATGCCTTTAAACGAAAGAGGAATAGCCTTAACATACCTTTTATTCTCCTTAAATACTCAACGTTTATCCTTCCAAGCTCGTAAATCTACATTTAAACCATTCATATTATTGTTAGGCTCATTGTCACATGCTTATCTTAAGCCCTCAATTTAAATTCATTTAAAATCTGCCGAAATTCGGGCAGCATCTCCCCCGTTTATATGCCTAGCCCGAAATCACAATCCAATAACCAACAACAACAACAACAACAATACTAACATCACAATAACATTATCAACACCAATAGGCTCCATAAAACATCCCACACGATGTTTTTCAAATTTCTCAACTATCCAACTTGTTATACGACTATTTAATGACTTTATCCCCGTAAATAAACTGAAATTAATATTAATGATAAAAGATTCATACCTTATTCTTGTTAAAAGAGAAATATCTTCAATACCCACTTGAATCCACGTCAAGATCCACCGCCAAACGATACTATAATCGCGATTATGCGCTACCCGAGCCTCGATTAGCTAAAATCACTCAATTCTCTCAACTTTTTATGACATAAATACCCCTATATGTTTTCTGAGCTTTTTATCTGATTTTTGATGAAAATAAAGGGGTTTTGACCCTTTTATAGGTGGGTAAAGTCGGGTCAGGTCACTGTAGCAGTTACTGTAGCACGCATTTCTGCTTTGTCAGCCTATCTTGTAACGTTCATAATTCTCTACTCCGATAGCGTATAGACGAGCAGTTTGTTGCGTTGGAAACTAGACTCGACGAACTTCATTTTAGGATTTTGAACCACCTTAAAACTCCTAATATACTAGGAGATATACCCCTCTAAAGTTGACTAAAAATCTGCCCAACATCCTACCAACTTTTTCCAAATTTTTATCAAACTTATTTTCTTCGATTTGCTTGATCCCGAAATCTTCTAAAACTCTCCATACATGGTATTTATCACTAATCATACTTGATAATGGTCATGTCCTTTGGTTCCAATGTTGTCCTTCCCGGTTACGACTTACAAGATCATAATTCATCCTTTACTTAAACAATATACTTAATAATGCTTCGTTCCTCACACTCCAAAGTTGTTTTACCTAGCCATAGCTCGACATACTTACATGAAAATTTAACCAGTGCTTCTCCGAGATACGGGGTGTAACACTGAAAGTGCGGGGTGTAACACATGTCTTGCTTAAAAGATAATATGTCCTGTATTGAAACCAAATTGTATGCCTATACTCATATTAAGTAGTATTCTAAGCTAAAATGAGTTTGAAACCAACCTGCATTTTTCATTCAAACCCAGTCTAACCAGGGATATCCTGTTTCAAAATGCCTTAAGTTTCTGAATGATTGGTTATGATAGACCAATGTAATTGCTAGCCTTACTGCATCTCTAATGTGTTCTTTATACTAAAGGTGGTATTTCATGAAAGCCTGAACTTGTGATAATGATAACCATGTTAAGCAATCTATTTTTTTTTTCATGAATCCTCATACTCTTTGAATGGCTCTATGTGTCTGCATACTCAACATAATAAGTCAATCTAGTAACAATTATCAGCATCACCCTGTTTCTAACATGTTTATACATATTAAGTTTGGTTTCCGTAAAGACTAAGCATGAGTGAATGTTTACCATTAAACTAACTCACATTCAGCCATAAGCCTGTTATTTGCATTATCCTATGTATTCCTGCTTATGTGCTCATTCAGTATGGCTTTGCTGGTTGAAACTTATTATTTGTTTAGAATAGTTCAAACATCCCTGGGAGTCTGTTAACTGCTGTGTACATAGTGTTTTTGCATCATCATGAACTTGTCCTCTTGGCAGCAGGTTCTCTGTAGACAACCTGGTTGTGTCCTGTTCAGAAATAACATGGTAATGATAGCCTGAATATATGTGAAATGATGAAACATAAGTCTTGAAGTTTAAACACCTGTCTAACTTAAACAATACACGTGTTCCTCTTTGATATATCTAAATTACTGAGAGTTGTTCTTAAAGGGCCATCTTCTTTGCTTTGTGGTAATGGGTTGGTCTGAGGGATGCCTTAAAACCTCTATCCGACTTAGTATGCCTATGTATGCTCTCATCATGGTAGACTAAATTCTTATAACTCATTAAGGGTGAATATTAAAACTGCTCATGATTCTACAATAAAACATAAAAGTAGCTTAAGAGATTGTCACTTAGATGGGATAAGGCAAGAGTGATTTACCTAGGGCTAGGGAAAGATAAGAAAAGCTTTGAGTTTATTTACTCGGCTTAGTACTATTGATCCTAGGCTTCTAGGGTTTCTCTATGCTAAATCACACTCTTATGGCACCCTCTAAGGTTCTAGTAAAGGGAAAAAATATACTGTGTAAAAAATTACCTAAGCTAATGGAGTCGTATCAGGGTATATGGAGGTACTGTATAAGGGTGATTTTGTTTCCTTATTTGACAACTTATGAACAGTCTAACTTTCTGACCCTAGATGACATGAATATTATGATTGAAAAGACAACCCCTTCTCTATGATAGTCTAGAATGCAACTTGATCACCCTTCCCCTTATTTCCTTCCTATGTCTTTTCTTCCTGATATTCTAAGCAAAACTATGTTGATATAAGCCTTTGAAGGAATACCTTTTTTGTTGTATTTATTCTATGATAACACGAATGCCTTCTTAGCTTGTTGAAAGTTTTTGAAGTGTTTGAGATCAGTGTTTTCCCTTTGTACAAATATTAATTGGAAATAGGAGTTTTCAGATGTACAAAGTGCATACTCTCCCCTTCTCCCATAAGTGATTTGAACTGCTGAGGCATCATCCTTCACACCATTGAGTATTGACATGATCATGTTAAAAGGACATGTTGAATGTGTGAGTGTGTATCTTTAGCATGAAGGCCACTGTGTGCCATTTCTTTGTAATGAAGTTATTCTAGAGTTTCCTCTAATAAATATATGGGTTAAGTATGTGTCAGATGCATCATACCCTATGTATATCTGGTATATTTTTTATATGGATTTGATATGAAACTCCTTGGCTCCTCTCTTCCCTCTTTCTTCTACGTTATTGCTACAAGATATGCAAGAGATATACCGGATATATATATATATATATATGGACTGTATATCGTGTATATTGACCGTATATCATGGAAATTGTTTAAGTTTGAAATGCTAGTTTAAAAGGTAATTGGGACTGCCTTTGTTCACATTCCTCAATTAATTCGGGCTTAAACTTTAAGTGCAACCATTTTGGGCCTTGTTTTCAATACTACTAGTTGTGTTTATTTCGCATTGGGCTTATGTTCTTGCTTTTTCTCCTCTTATGCTAATTTGCGCCTGTAATCCTTTATTTTTAATTAACTACTTTCATATACATAAATTGAATTACACATGATATATATGTATGTATATCTTACTATGTTTGAGTATTTTCCTTTCAATTTATGTTAAGTGAATTATTAAGTTTAGGTGCTCTCTAACCGTATCTTTATGATATGCCATGACAATTTTACAAGAAAGAAAATTATTTTAACAAATAATTACAATTAATCACACATTTAAGCTCGTAGGTCAACCGTATTCTGCGGATCCTTAATACTAGGGTGCTTAACATTCTCTAGAGAATCACCAGAACCCTTACTTCAAACTCTGGTTTAGAAAGAATTTTTCTCTTATTTGAATAAACCTTTTTAACTTGGTTTTCTCAATTTCCCTTATAAATTAGGTGGCGACTCTAAAAAACATAAAATCCAATAGAGTCCACAACTTCGAAGTAGCTTTTATGCCTCGTGTAAAAGTGAATCATAAAAGTAGGGCCGATGCCAGGGGCAGTGGGAAACGTCGGGTTCTTGCTGGTTATGAAAAATTATTTTTCAAATGGCATATGAAAAGATCCGAGAAAGGGAGGTGATAGATTTCATTTGGGACCATATCATATGCAAGTTTGGGGTGCGAAGGGAAATCACATGCAATAATGGCCCTTAGTTCACAGGGGCAACGATCACCGAGTTCCTAGAGGGGTTGAAGATAAAGCGTATAGCCTCCTCCCCATACTCTCCGTGCGTGAATGGTCTGGCAGAATCCACTAACAAAATCTTGATCCAGAACATTAAGAAGATACTGGAGGATGCCAAAGGAAGGTGGCCAGAGGAATTTCCCGAACTATTATGGGCGTAAAGGACCACAGCTAAAACCAGCACCCGGGAAACTCCGTTCTCCCAGGTGTATGGAGCAGAATCCCTAATACCCAAAGAAATCAGAGAGCCCAGCATCAGGTACACCCACACTGCAGATGAGACACAGGGAAGCAATGGCAATTAATCTTAACCTGTTAGAAGAGTGCAGAGAGATGGTGCTCATAAGAATGATTCATAAGAATGGTGGCCCAAAAGCAGAGGGTCGAAAGATATTTTAATAGAAAGACGAATTTGAGGCACTTGGAAGGTCACGCTCGCAACCTGGGATGTCAACACAGGAAAACTGGGGCCTAACTAGCAAGGCCTGTATCAAATATTAGAGATCACGGGCAAGGGATCCTATCAGATCAAGGACAAGCACGAAAAGAAATTGAAAAATTGCTAGAACGTCAGCCACCTCAATAGATTTTATCTCTAGAGAAGGCTTCAGGTATGTTCTGGGAATGTTTATCTTGCATTAACTTGCTTCTTCTCCTTGACAGGGACTGCCCTTGGAAGGATATGCTACAATCGAACTCGGGATGCGCGTTGCACTCTTTCCCTTGGTCGAGGTTTTGTCTCAAATGGGTTTTATTGACAAGGTTTTTAAGAAGTCAACTTTTCAGAAGCGCATCATACTTAGATGATGAAGGGATACACCCGGAGGAAAAGAGTGAGACTTCCAAAACTAATTTTCCCGAAGACACACACAAAAGAATGGGGGCTGACGGCGAGTAGCGGGTCCACCCCCCCCCCCCCTCCCATTTCTTTTCATATATCTTATGGGATATGGGAACTCTATAAAAGCCCTAAAAAGGCTCTTGTATTGATAGGATGAACTACTCATCCCAGGCTCAGGAATGGAATAAGAATCCCCACTTATTTCTCAGTTATTGTCATTAAAAGCAATATATAAAAAAAACTTTCGAGGCAAAATCAAACTCGGAAGCCTTACGGCCCTGCAAAACCACTTCTAATAGAGGACACAGCCATAGAGCCTCCGAGCGTGCAGGTTCTATGAATCTTTGTGCCATTAAATATGGTCGGGATGTCCTCCCCATCAGCACCCAAAATTAAGGACCTTCTTTCATTGCGAATTGGATGACTAGATCCCCAATATCACAAAAGTGTTTCCGGAAGTGACATTCCTGGATTGGGTTGGGAATGCTGAGCTCAAACACAAAACGCAAAAACTACATAAGCATACACCGGTCATAATATCTTAACTTAAACAAAGAGCGCTCGAATATTAGCATAGTTCCGGTAGAAGAGCATAGCGGTCACGTCCTGACGGTTAAGTGAAAAATAAAAAGTCAACAGGTCATTTTATCGTCACAATTGTTGCAAAAACTAAGCGCATGTCAAACGCACTAACAAAAACTCAAGGTTGAAAACAAACTAATAATTGTCATTGAATGAGGAGCAAAGAGAGCGCGAAGGCTCATACAAAAAATACTTAAAGACACGCATGCCTTAGAGATCCCAAAAAATGAAGTGCGGATGCTCAAAACCAAAGTTGATAGGGCACACAACCCTGAAATATCCATTAAACACAAATGGCACGAAGGACAGAATAAAAACAAAAGAATTCATAAGGGGCACGCAGGCCCGCAGCAAATTCGCAAAGTGGAAGGTAGTTATCTTCCCAAGGCATGCTACAAAAGGCCTCCAAACCAATGTCAAAAGGCTCAAGACTTATAAAGCTAAGTCGGGAGGAAGGGGGAGCATCTTCACCGCATGAGGAGCCAGCGGAGGCATCAGAGAAAGAGGGTGTTTCATCACGAAGATCGTCCATATCCGCCTCGGCTGCACCCAAATCCACCTCCGCATCTATTAGGGCCGAGGAGATGTCAATCAGTCCCTCCTCGATGCCTTGCAAAACCTCATACTCGGTGTGGACGATGGAAAATTCCCGAAGCCTCTAGGCGAAGCACTAGGCGCTGGTTCCGGGCTCTGAGTCGGGCGTGAGATATTTTAAGGGCTGGCATCCACCCCCGAGCAGCGTCAAGCTCGGCCTCCACCCACTCTAACCTCTCCCATAGCAACTGGCTTGCAGTAGTCATGGTCTGAAAGACTGTCAGAAAGAGTCTAAACCTCCATGGCTAAATGATAGCTCCAAATCCATTCGTGTTTTGATGATTGTCAAACTGTGTCAGAATCAGATAGAGACCTAGTTTGTAATCTGCTCTCTGTGTACCTTGCATCGTTAGTAGAGAACAGCTATAAAGCCGTGCCATTTACTTCACACAAGTACAACCGTGAGTTGACTCATGCTTTAGGTCAAAGTGAATGAGTGGTCTCTATCCATCCACATGCTCCCACTATATATATAACATGATGGCAACATATTGAGCAAACTTGAAAACCTAATCTAAATTGTGCAAAACTGTCGCCACAAGTTCTCAAGATCTCTCAAGAACAAAGTCACCTACAAGTTGAAGAACTTGATCCAGACACAAGATTTAGTCTATGTTCAGTGAGTCTTTATTCGTTTGTGCTTAAATTGTGAACCTACTCTTCTCTTTAAAGGAAGATGTTTGTAGGTGGATCAACAGTCTCAAAGGGTACTTGTTGGAAGTGTATTTCCTCAAGCTGTTGAGTGGTACATTTGGCTAGAATTAGTCTAAATATATTAGTGTCCTTAGCTCGAGTTAGATAAGTAGAGTTACTTGCAATCGGAGTATTGCAATGGTTGAAGGACTATGGGAGTTAGTTCCTAGGTTACATAAGCGTTATTGTGAAGAAGAGGGATTATGGGAGTTAGTTTCTAGTTTACGATAGAGTTGTAACCTAAAGTTTCTCGGGTAGTGGAGTTGAAATCCTACTGGGGTAAGTCGTGATTTTTAATCCCTTGAGCAAAGAGTTTTTCGCGGTAACATCCTGTGTCCTTCAGATACTGCATTGCATAAGGGAACTGGTACACAACCAAGTCCCTCCATACTATGTTTGGTGGATGCATAGCCTGCATCAATTGGTATCAGAGCAGGTGCTTTCTAAAAGGTTAACACCTAGAAAGAATCTGAAAAATGGCAGCCCCACCAAATATGGAAGAAGGACAGTCTTTCACCAGGCCACCCAGATTTAATGAAAAATATTATGGGTGGTGGAAGACAAGAATGCACGACTTCATCATGGCCGAAGATTCAGAGCTTTGGATATCATCTGTGATGGTCCCTATATCCAGTTCATACAGAAAGACCCTTTGTCAAAACAAGAAAAGATTGCAATGAAGCTTACAGGAAGAAAGTGGAAAAAAACTATAAAGCCAAGAATATTCTTGTGTGTGGAATAGGACCGGATGAGTACAATCGAGTCTCAGCTTGTTCATCCGTAAAAGAGATCTGGGAAGCTCTCCAAACTGCTCATGAAGGAACAACTCAGGTAAAAAACTCCAAGATCGATATGCTCACCACTGAGTATGAGATGTTCAAGATGAAAGAGAGCGAATCCATTCATGAGATGCACACCGGATTTACCTCCATAGTTAATGAGCTCCAGTCTCTTGGAGAAGTCATCAGCACTACCAAGCAGGTGAGGAAGATGCTTGATGTATTACCTGACTCCTTGATAGCAAGGTAAAATCTACCTGACTCCTGGGATAGCAAGGTAAATGCTATCTCTGAAGCCAAAGATCTAGATATGTTACTGTCGATAAGCTTATTGGAAACCTCAAGACGTACGATATGAAGATGAACATGAAGAAGGCAGAAAAGAATGAGGTGAAGAAAGAGAAGAGCCTGGTTCTCAAAGCTACAAAGGGAGACTCTAGTGATGATGACTCCGAAATGGATTATCTCACACAGAGGTTTCACAAGATGATAAAGAAAAATGGCATGTTCCCCAAAACAGAAAACCCTAGAATAAACGACTACTCCTGTCACAAGTGTGGGAAACCTGGTTATTTCATGAAGGATTGTCCTCAAAACAAGCAGGACAGTTATGACAGGACTGCAAAGAGGAACCAGGTCCCCTACAGGAGTTTCAGAAGAAAAGAGGCCGCTGATGAGATTGTGAAGCAAGCACTTGCAGCCTGGGGAGACTCCTCAAGTGAGTAAGGATGAAAATGATAAAGGGGACTAGTCAATGATGGCAATTGATGATGGAGCAACTGAGCATAAGCCAGATCTTTCAGTCACGGCTAAATCTGACACAGATGATGTTGATAATGAGAACAAAGAGGTAAATTTCTTCAATATAAAGAAAAACCTGAGAGATTACTCTAAGAAAAAACTCATATCATTGTCAGGTGTGTTAATTAATGCTTATCATGCTCTAGTTGCTGAGAGAAAGAAGTTAAATCTTGCTCTTGATGAAATACAACTGGATAAGGAGGACCTGTGTATGATAATAAAAGAAATGGACAAACATGTGTTTAAGACAAACCAACAGAATATCTTGTTGGAATGTCAGTGAGAAAAGAGATGGAAACCTCCTCCTAAAGAAGAGGAGTAGCAAGTGAGACTTCCTTAGAGCTTGAAGTTGAACTAAAGAAAGCAAAGTCAACTCTTACTGCTGATATTGAGAAGAACGAACTGCTAAGAAAATATCTGAAAAGGGCTAAGTTTGACCTTGACAAAACTCTCAAGTGGACCTGGTCTTGACGCAATCTCCTCCAGAAATGAGAAAAATGGAAATTGTAGAAGAGGACTTAGCTGTGAGAAGGAGAAGATGCCCTATGATCTCCACAGCAAACATGTTCCTACAACTAAAGAGCATCCATTTCCTCTTTGCGGGTAAACAAGTCATCACCAAGAGTCCTACAAGATAAAGGCTGACGTTGTTCGAAAGAATAGGAGTGTTGTCAAGAAGGAAACTAAAGTGAAAGGAGCAGATCCTTAAAAGAAAGGGAATTTGAAGAAGAGAAGGAATGTCCTACCTGTATAGGTTAAAAGGAGTCTGATTCAGCCCTTCTATAACAACAAAGGACCCAAGCTGGTTTGGGTTCCCAAATCTAATCACTAGCGTTGCTTAACAAGGTGGGAGAAAGAAGCAGCCAAGCATAAACTGATGAATTGTGATAGCTCCAAGGTGCAACTATGGTTAAGAAGTCTACCCTCAAAGAGCTTATAGCAGGATGTGTGTGGTGTGATGTTAAAGGAAGGATCTCTGATGAACAATGCTGCAGATAGCTATCACTCAAAATAGCTACAATAAGTGAAAGGGTACACTGATGATAAGTGTTTTTGGCTGTATATAACTCACTTCTGTACCATTACAGGTATATATGCATGTAAGGATCAGGAGAATTCAAGCGTAAGTTCTATATAGTTCACAGTGATGGCCTGATACTTCAAAAAAAAAAATATCAGAGGCCAGGTCTCTATATCTCTGGTCAATAATTCTTTCAGTACTCATAAATGTATTTGAACTGCAAAAACTTCCAGATATGTCATGTGTGTTTGTGCCAAATCGTCACTTCCTTCTTGAACAAATCAGTTGTTCCCTCTTACACCTATCCTAAAGTGCCACCTCTGCCTCTTTAAAAGACATTTCTCCTCATCTTTCTCTCTCTTCACTTTCCCAAATCTTTGAACTTCAGGACTTCATTTATACGTCTCTCTCGTACAATACTCACCTAAACTCTTCACATTTCTGTCCTGTCACTAAGTGCTTATCAAACATCATCAATCCTCATCAAGCCGAGCAAATGGAGTCCAAATCATCACCCTCAAGGAACTTAACTTCCTCTGATCATGGCATAAATGAAGCAACTTTATCCTTCCCTCTACCAGTTACTTCAAAACCCAACAAGCGTAGAACGACTAGGAAATTTGTATCCTTGTCGGCTATCTTTAGTTAAAAGAAAACATATGATCATATGGGTGGCAGGAATGGGAAATCAGTGAAAATAAAAGGGGGAAACTGTGATGCAGGAATGCAATGGGCTGAGAAAAGGAAATTGAAGTCACTTGGTAGTGATTTAACTGGATTCGATGACTCAAGCTCTCGTTGTACCACCGAAATGCCAAGTGTTGAGGACTCTAAAGATGAAGAGAAGACACCTTTGATACGAAAAAATTCAAAGAAAGAAATGGTGAGTGAAAATAAGCTTTTGCTTGACCCAAAGTTAGAAGGTGATCTGAGTGAAAATGTGGGTCTTCAAAGCCAAGAAGTGAAGATATGGGAGGAAACCTGTGCCCTATCATTACTCAAGAAATGAAAGATGAGTACAAGTGAGAGACCAGGTTCCTCCAAGAGAAGAAGTAGTGAAGTAGAAGGAAGAAAAAATAAATAAAACCTACAAAAATAAAAGGTTCTCTTTGGAAGAGTCTTTGATGTCAATCTGAAAGAGGAGCCTGGCATGAAAGATTTGTTGGAAATGATGGAGTTCCAGGAGTGGAGCCATCTCTTTACTCAACCACTACCATCTGTATATGAAGACGAAGTGGTTGAATTCTATGAGAATTTGCTCTGTATAAAAGATAATGCTCTGGCCCTAACAGTGAATTTATCAGAGTTTATGCTTACTGAGTCAAGACTTGGGAAAATCTTGGGAGTAAAGACAGTGGGACTGAGAGCAGTAGCAGACAAGGGATCTCCACATTTCAAAAAGGTCATCATCAAAGTTGCAAAGTCAGGAGCAAAAGCTAGTCTCTGTAAGAATGAGCTTAAGCCTGAGCATCAACTAGTCTTCGAGTTTGTCAGCAAAGTGCTTTTGCCAAGGATGGAGGGACAAACTACCGTCACGGTCACAGACCTGGTTCTGATGGAAGCCTCAATATCTTTTGAACTAATCAACTTACCTGGCATCATGATAGAGAGAATGAGTAAGGTGGCACAAATCGTGCAAGGAGGGCCTGGTCTCCCTTATGGATTTTTCTTAACGAAAGTCCTTACGCACTTTAGTGTAAGAACTGGTAGAGCCTCTTTGGGAACTAAGGACCATGTGTTCTCTCTGGCCACCTAGAAGGAGTGTGAGTTTTTTCCACAGGGACCCGGTGCTGATAGTCCATACACCCTTTCAATTCTAATTGAAGCCCAAGAAGCGGCAAATACAGAGCTTAAACAGCTTAGGGAGGAAAATGCCCTTCTAAAAGCCCAACTGGCTGAACGACTAAAAGAACCAGGTTCAGGTTCAGGTCCAAAAGCAAAAGAAGAAATAGAGAAGCTACGAGCAAAGAGGGATCAGTTGAAAACTTAAGTGGATGCACTCAGAGGTGAGATGATGAAGGATCGCCAAGCCCATAGAAATTGACCTATACTTGTTCAGCCCCTTCAAGTCTCCACACTGTCTAGAAAATCCTTCCTAGCCCCCCTATCCATTTACATAAATTTGACGTCACCTTTTCTTGAATTTTGGCAGATTTGCAGCTTAACTATCATTTATGTATACTGAATTGATTACTACTTGCATTTATGCTGATCTATCTATTGCATATTCTTTGTGTTCTTATGCATTATTGCTAGCTTGCTTTCCTCTATCTTACTCATGATTATGTTGCCCCTGTAGCTCTGAGTTAGTTTATCTACACTTATTGTTGGCTATGCTTTAATCTTTTTGATGATGCTAAAAGGGGGGAAGATATAATTGTGTAGTGATAAAGTGAACAGAACAGAACATGCGGTGATTAAGGGGAACAAGTGGGAAGCTGGTTCTCAAAGGCAACATAGGGAAGAACTAGAAGATTGATACGTGATGATATTGTGGCAATTGTTTTCTTCCAATTGTAAATAGTATTATGTTGCTAACATGTTGCAAGTACCTTGACAATGATAGTCTGCTTCGCAGGGGGAACAAGTGGGAAGCTGGTTCTTAGGGGGAACATAGTCTACGAGTTTGTCATCATCAAAAAGGGATAAATTGATAGTTCCAAGTGCATTCATATTTTGATGATTTTCAAACTGTTTCAAAACCAAATAGAAACCTGGTCTGTAATCTGCTCTCTGTACACCTTGCACCTTCAGTAGAGAACAACTGTAAAGTCGAGCCACTTACTGCACATAAGTACAGCTGTGAGTTGGCCCATGCTTTAGGTCAAGTGAATGAGTGGTCTCTATCCATCCCACACGCTCCCACTATATATACAACATGATGGCAACATATTAAGCAGACTTGAAAGGCTAATCTAAATTGTACAAAGCTGCCCACACAAGTTCTCAAGATCTCTCAAGAACAAAGTCACCTACAAGTTGAAAAACCTGATCCAGACACAATATTTAGTCTAAGTTCTTTATATTATTGTGAGTCTTTGTTCTTTTGTGCTTAAATTGTAAACCTACTCTTCTCTTTAAAGAAATCTATTTGTAGGTAGATCAAAAGTCTTATAGGGTGCTTGTTGGAAGTGTGTTTCCTCAAGATGTTGTACATTAGGCTAGGATTAGTCCAAGTGTATTAGTGTCCTTAGCTAGAGTTAGCGAAGTGGAGTTGCTTGCAATCAGAGTATTGAAAGGGTCGAGAGATTATGGGAGCTAGTTCCTAGGTTACATAAGCGTTATTGTAAGGGTGAGGGATTATGGGAGTTAGTTCCTAGCTTACGATAGAGTTGGAACCTGAAGTTGCTCGTGTAATGGAATTGAAATCTTACTGGGGTAGATCGTGGTTTTTAATCCTACGAGCAAGGAGTTTTCCATGGTAACATCCTGTGTCCTTCACATTCTACATTGCATAAGGGAACCGGTACACAACCAGGTCCCTCCATACTGTGTTTGGTGGACGCATAGCTTGCATCACTAAAGGACCCTCTGAAGCAACCAACCGAGCTAAACTGTCCGTACTCACTGCCTTTCTGCTCAATGCATCAACTACCATACTAGTTTTACCCGGATGGTAAAGAATAGTGATATCATAATCCTTCAGTAGCTCCATCCACCTATCTTTGCCTTGAATTGAGATCCCTCTGACAAAACACGTCTTTGAAGGTTGCGATGATCAGTAAATACCTTACAATGGACCCCATATAGATAATGCCTCAAAATCTTCAAAGCTAAGACTACCACTGCGAACTCTAAGTCATGAGTAGAGTAGTTCGTCTTATGGATCTTCAACTACCTAGAAGTATAGGCAATGACCTTGCCCTCTTACATCAACACGACACCCAAATAAACACGGGACGCATCACAATAAACTGAGAAATCCTTACCCTCCACGAGCAATGCCAAAATAGGGGTTGTAATTAACCAGGTCTTGAGTTTTTGGAAGCTCTCTTCACAAGCATCGGATCACTAGAAAGCAACCTCCTTCTGAGTCAATTTGGTCAGGTGATAAGTAATAGAAGCAAACCCTTTAACTAACCGACGGTAGTAACTAGCCAAACTCACGAAGCTTCGAATCTCAGTCACTGTAGTGGGCCTCGCCCAATCCCTAACGGCCTCAATCTTTTTGGTATCAACCATGATCCCGTCCTTTGACACCACTGTTGACACCTAATTTTTGACCTCTCACAATTTAGTTTAATTACCACGAGTCCTTGAATAATAAACAGAGTGAAGTATGTATTTTTTTAGAAGTCAAAATGATTTTATAAAATTATTCAGATAATATTTTACCATTATTATTTGGTAAAATAATTTCTATAATGTTATAAATCATTTGGAAATAAATTTGCAACAATTATGATATATTTTCTAAATATAATCAAGGAAATAGTTTAAAATAATTATTTATTTAATTGTTTGATTTATCAGAAATCAATTGGCAAATATTTTACCCTGTTTAGTTCAAGGAATCTGATTAATTAAATGCATTAATCATTTTACCCCTCAATTCTTAATTTGGAATTTTTCATAATTAATTGGGTATATAATTATGGTTAATTCCATAAATTGCTGATTATGAGACTAGTAGTGGCTATAATCGAAATAGCTAATTGTTAGGACAATTATGGCCTTAATTAAATAACCAAATTCATGGTTTAAGTTTAACTAAGGTCATTTTTTGCAAATTAGCTCTTAATTGGTCAATTGGTTATTATCAAGTCATAATTGAAATGTTTAATCAATAGACACTTTCAATATTTGGGCTATCTTTTAAAAAGGGTCATTTTTACCCTTCCATGTATACGCATGTATACACAAGTATATAAGTATTTATGTGTATATACATGTATACCGTGTATACAAGTGGGCTACCCTTCTTTACAAAAAAAAAAAAAAAAAAAAAAATGGCCAGGCCCCGTCTAAATACGGACTGACCCGGCCCACGAATGCGTTTAAGGGGGGAATACCCCTCATTCTCTTCAGGCTAAAGACCAAACGAAGCCTAAGAGTTTGAAGAGGGGTTTCCTCTCCAAACCCTAGTGCCGCCATGTCTCTCTCTCCCTTCTCTCTCCTCATCATCGATGCCGGATTTGGCAAAGATGAGGGTCCACCTGGGTTCTACAGTTGTGACGTTGGTCGAGAATGGAAAGAGCATTAAATGCTCTGTCATTTCTCATCTATGACCACCCAAAGTTCACCCCAAACACGGCATAGTTTCACTTTCTCTTTGATTTTTGCGAATCAACTGTCAAAAGCTCTGAAGATCCTTAATGATTTTTTGTTTGCATGTGTTTGAATATCGATTTTTCATTGGTTCTTCAAAAATCACTCGGGTTGACCTCGAGTAGGTCGAATCTGACCGTTAAATCGTTGGTGTGCTTGTTTCCTAGTCATTAGATATGGTGTTGAGAGAAGAAAATCTCAGATTTGCTATACGCCCACATCGTTTGTGGACTAGGGTTTGAAGATCTTGGGGTTTCTATATAAAGAACCCCAATTCTACCATTTGAAGGAGGAGAACATTGAAATATCACGAGATTCACACAAAGAAATCGGAACAGTTAAGTTTTTTTTGGCACTATCTACTAAAAAAAAAAACTTTAATCTTTCCTGAGTTAAGTTAAATTTTTAAATATTTTCTTTTTCTTTTGTTTGTGTGGTTTGAGCAATTTGGGTTTGAGGAGCAAAAGCATCTTTCAACTCCATTCTCGACGACGGGCTGCACTTCGAAAAGATAATCCCCTTTCTTTTAATTAATTT